>NC_056745.1:304420678-304618178 GCF_019279795.1 Protopterus annectens | reverse complement strand
CCTTGCAAAAGTGCTCCAAATCTGTCAGATTGCAAGGGCATATGTTGTGCACAGCCATCTTATGTTCACCTGACAGATTTTCTATTGGATTTAAGTCTGGGCTCTGGCTGGGCCATTCCAAAACTTAATTTTCTTCTGCTGAAGCCATTCTTTTCTTGATTTGGATGTATGCTTGGGGTCATTGTCATGTAGAAAGGTGAAATTCCTCTTCGGCTTTTTAGCAGATGCCTGAAGGTTTTGGGCCAAAAGTGACTGGTATTTGGAACTGTTCATTATTCTTTCCACCTTAACTATAGCCCCATTTCCAGCTGAAGAAAAGCAACCCCCAAGCATGATACTGCCACCACCATGCTTCACCGTGGGGATGGTGTTATTTTGGTAATGCAAAGTGTTGTTTTTGTGCTAAACGTACCTTTTGGAATTTTGGCCAAAAAGTTCAGCCTTCATCTCATTAGAGCATAACACATTTTCCCACATGCTTTTGGGAGACTTGCTGTATAGTTTTGCAAATTTTAGCCAGGCCTGGATGTTTTTCATGCGTAAGAAAATGTTTCCATCTTGCAATCCTACAACATAGCCCAGACATATGGAGAATACAGGAGATTGTTGTCACATGTAGTACACAACCAGTACTTGCCAGAAATTCCAGAATCTCCTTCTGTGTTGCTGTAGGTCTCTTGGCAGCCTCCCTGACCAGTTTTCATCTTGACTTTTCATCAGTTTGGAGAGACGTCCAATTCTTTGCAATGTCACTGCTTCACCCATATTTTCTCCACTTTTTGATGACTGCCTTCATTGTGTTCCATGGTATATCCATTGCTGTGGAAATTGTTTGTACCCTTCTCCTGAGTGATACCTTTCAACAATGAGATCCCTTTGATGCCTTGTAAACTCTCTGTGAACCATGGCTTTTGCTGTAGCAAGCAATTGACTAAATGTCAGGAAAATACTACTAGAACAGCTGAACTTTATTTAGGGTTAATCAGAGTCTCTTTAATTGATGGCAGGTAAGTACCCAAGATGACTTAATGCTGTAATTAAATGAAAAGGTGCTTCAACAAAGTATTAGTTAAGGGTGTGCACACTTATGCAACCAGCTTATTGTATGTTTTTTATTTTTTATATTTTTTCCCCTAACAGATTTGTATTGTACAGGTTATAGGTAACATTAAAGGTGGGAAAAGTTTTGAAATTATTTATTGCAGTCTCATTTTTTTATATCACAAAAACCTGGCATTTTAGCAGGGGTGTGTACTTTTTATATTCACTGTATATATATATATATATATATATATATATATATATATATATATATATATATATATATATATATAGGGAGAGAGAGAGAGAGAGTTAAGCATCAATGGCACTGCAATTATCTCTTGAGTAAATAAAAAAAAAAAAATCATCATCGCACCATACAATAACAAAGCAAATAGAAACAAAATAAATATTTTATATCCCCAGTCCATTGAATACATAGACAAACTAACTCTGAAACTCTGAGATAATTAATCTCAGAGGTAAGGAGAAAACTTTCTTACCACACATTTCAGTGGACTTGATCAAAGTATGAAAAAAGAAACAGTGGTTATTGAAATAGGAGTTGACTAGTTTGAATGAATAAATGAATGAATGAAACAGGTGTTGCGTTATCTGTCACTACTGCCAGTTGAGACACACACGCTCTACAAGTACAGTTACTGAGTATTTTCCAGTGCATTTTCTGAAAGACACCACACAGATAACAACAGGGCTATAACTAGTGTGAGGCAAAGCAGACAGATGTCTTTGGTGCAGGCTATTAGGGAATGTGATCAGCTGCTCCCGAAGGTGCAGGGACAGCAGTGACAGCATTACTTTATAAATGCACGAAGATAATTTAACTTCACAAAAGAATGCCAATACTGTATTTGAGTTCACAGCTGAAGCACTAAATTTATTAGTGTGTTTGCTGATTTAACTGTAACAAGTTGTGTGTTTCACAGATGGCTTTCTGATACAGTTTTAGAGCAGATGAGCTTTTATTTTTTGGTTGAGAAGACCTTTTTTTCTTTTTAACTTTGAGTTGGGAGGAGTACAGTATTAGGGACCATATGGTATGGCTAAGATTCTGAATAAGTACACTGGCTCCAGGTCTTCACAGAACTGTAGTATGTATAGAGGATGAAAAATGTCTTCTGCCTAGCACAAAATGCGCTTTGTATCATTTGCTCATCAAATCCCAGGTTCATCTGTGATGGAAGATAGTTAGATGTAGCACAAACACACTCATCACATCCCTTCCTACTTCTCCTTTCTATGTCATAGCTTTGCTGCTACCATCCTATATAATGCTGTCCTGCTATATAGCACAGTCACACACCCTGAGCACAGTGCTGGTTAGTGCAGCTTGATGCACTATGTGAGCATGCGCCCCCTTCATGAAGTGAAGATGTTAGCAACGTATGCTGATGCCCATTCATGAATTAGAGTACTGGCCGTCATACGCAATGCATACTGAACATGATGGTTGTATTCGCCTGCACCATATGTCTGTGAATATCCAGCCCAAGTAGCAAACTAATGAAAAAGTGCTTTGCATAGTATGGAAAATGTATATAGACAGATATGTTGTATCATTTTATAGAAAATATCAATTAAGGGAGAAATTACAAAAATATAAAGAGTAATATGTGTTGATATAAGTTTTAATAAATGAAGAAAACTTATTTTCAGTCAAAATATGTCAAATTTATTGTAAATTGCATAAGGAAATATGTGAGAAATGTAAGTGATATAAACGTGTTTTAAATGAAAGACCATATTTGTTTGACACTGTGATACTGTGCATCTACTTGAGCTAACACCAGCTAATGCTAAAGGATAGTACCCCAGTCTGCCTTATACTGTGTGACTGTGCCAGTAATGACCCATGCATCCAAGTCACAGATTATGGGCTAGGCAGCTTAGCTTCCAGATCTTTCCAGAGTCTTAAGCAGGTGTGCAGTACATATAGCACAGACATGTGCCTAAATAAATGGAAGCAAAACTAGTGTTGTGGCTTAGGCTAAAAAGCTTGAATTGCAAAATATGGTTAGATCTATGAATGATGCAGGGATATATATCCCTAGCCATGCTGAGCACTGTGGAATGCCATAGTGTTTAAATCAGAAGATGGAGCCTGTGAGTTGGAATTGACTGTTCTTAGGCTGTGCAAGACTCCCAGTAGCCTAATGTACATCAATAATGTATATAGAAGGGGGCATGCTGGATCTGTTACCATATGCCGCAATATCACCCTTGTGTGCCTCAGCCACATGCAACCCTTGTTAAAAACACACTTATACATTTCCTTCATAGCATGTCATAACCACCCCTTCATAGCACAGAACCATAGTTTTAGACTCATACTGCAGAGTTGTTGGCCCTTGATAATCCATTGGTATTTTTATTGCCTAGGCATGGTCTGTGGGTCATGCTAAACAGAAATAGATGGAATGATAGCAGCCACTGCCACAATTTCTTATAGACATCAGTATGCCTGTTATGTCAGTCACCAAGATGAACTGCCTACACTACAGATAATGCATTAGGGAACAGAGAGCTCACTTTCTTGTTAGACACTGTCTCTTTCGATGGCTGAGTATCTCTTTTCATTATTACTCATCTTGATGTTATGCCAGACAAGGTGCTGCTCCCATTGAATGCCTTGGGATAGTCCTGTTCCCAAACCTACCTCTGGTGCTTAATATAAAGTAATGTCTTTAGTAAAATCAGGAGCCACTAACATATCCTTTAAGCCCACTGTGCCAGTGGATACCACATCCCACAATGCCGAATCCTTTACAAATGCTTTCTATGGACATCTCCAAGAATGCATGGATCATGCAATCCCAAACAAATCCAAGTCCCTCTCCACCAAATGTAAGCATCCTGTCTGGTGGACCTCAGCCATAAACAAATTGTATAACAAAAGAAGGAAGCTACTGCACGTCAGAGCGAAATACCATGAAGGGAAGACATCTCTGATCAACATTAGCAGAAAACTACGTTCTCTCATAAAAACATCCAAGGCAAACTTTGAGAGAAAAATCGCTAAGGACACTAAAGATAACCACAAAACCTTCTTCAGCTATGTTAGAAACCTGGTAGGAAACCCTCAGATATGCTCAGAGTTGGTTCACAACAACAAAAATACACTGAACCCACAGATATTGCTAACATTCTGGCTGACAGGTTCAGTGCAAATTTCTCCCTCCTTCACCCCCAAAAGAAGAAATACTTATCCCAGCTGAATGTAATCTCCCTGTCATCTCAGATGTCCAAGTGAGAACCGCCCTAAACAAAGGAAAAAACACAGCATCAATGGGACCTGGCGGTATCCCGGGGTGCGTGTTACGTGAACTCCAAGAGGAGCTAAACCCACACATAAAAATGCTATTTAACCTTAGCCTTACTTCGGGATATGTACCTGAACACTGGCGTACAGCAACAGTGGTCCCACTCCACAAGGGGGGTGCCTCTACAGACCCTGGAAACTACCGCTCCATAAGCTTAACTAGCCTGGTCTGCAAAGCTATGGAAAGAATCATTATGGAACTCATAAACAGAGACATAGGGGACCTACAGACACTTGACCCCACCCAGTTCGGCTTTGTAAAGGGCAGATCCTGCCTTTTAAACCTGGTTGACTTTTTCGAAACAGTCACTAGAGCCATTGATGAGGGCAAAGCAGTCCATACAGCATACCTGGACTTGGCTAAGCCCTTCGACACAATACCCCACTCAGGCATCATAGATAAGCTAAACAGCTTTAAAGTAAACCCTTATGTCACTAGATGGGTTGCAAACTGGCTAAAGGACAGAACCCATAAAGTTAAAATCGCTGGAGCAATGTCAGACTCAAAGCCAGTCACAAGTGGTGTCCCACAGGGATCTGTCCTGGGACCCCTCTTGTTCGGCATTTATTTCTCAGATGTTAAAGCAAACATGGGAGGGCTGTGGCTGACAAAGTTCGCAGATGACTGCAAACTAGGCCATAGTCAATACACCAGCAGACACACACATCCTACAAAAGGCCTCACTGAAATGGACAACTGGTGCCGTAGTCACGGCCTTAAACTAAATGCCAAAAATGTATAGTCATCCCTTTTGGAAAAACAAAGTACCCACAAATTATCACATAGACAGCAACCCACTGAGTATGGAAAAAGTAATCAGAGACCTAGGGACCCAAGTAGACAACGACCTCTCATTTGACACCCACGTTGCCAAAGTGGTTAGAAAAACATTCTACCTTGCACACCTCATCATGAAGGGATTCACATCCAGATCCAAGGATGTCATTGTACCCCTATATTCCTCCCTCATCAGACCCATGATTGAGTACAATGCCCCATTTGGTATGTACCTCACCCGGCATTTGCAACAGCTAGAGAGACCACAAAAGTACCTCACCAAAAGGATCAAGGGTCTCCAACATATGTCTTATTCTGCCAGACTAAAGAAACGTCAGCTCTATTCAGTAGCATACCGCCTGCTCAGAGGTGATCTCTGCCTGACGTACAAGGCCATGTCCAATCAGGATCTGATGGACATGCTCCACCTCAAAAAATCCAAATCCATCAGGACCACGAGAGCTAAAGGCTTAAACCTCGGCACAAGTATGAATAGGACATGCTGGAGGGATAGATTCATAACCCAGAGGCTTCCCATGCTTTGGAACAGGATCCCAGTTCGTATTAGGCAGAGCCCCTCACTGACTCTCTTCAAGAGAAATCTTGATGAGTGGATGGGAGATCTGTGTCACTGCTAGACAGGGGTACAGTAAACTAATTCTATTATATAAGGGGACCTTCATTGTGTCACTACTAGACAGAGGCACAGTATTCTAGATTTATTCTGTACATTTGTGTACCATTTCATGGGGTGGCAAAAGCCACATCACTATGGCTAGGCTTACAAATGCACCAGGGCAGATAGCCTAGTACTATACTATGAAACTATTAAACTATAAGTTCAGAACATAAGACAGTGTTGGAACTGCGAAATGCTCACAATAATCTACTACATGACATGCATAATAACAATCAAAGAGAGGTACAACTATCTGTACCAAATGAAGGATACACTCCCAAGAAAAAACATTTATATCTGAGAGCATCACATACCCTTACCCAGACCTGTGCACTTCTTCTCCTTTCAGCTTTTCCCGTTAGGGGTCACCACAGCAGTACAATGGTATGGATGGCGCAGTGGTGCAGCAGGTAGTGTTGTCACCTCACAGCAAGAGGTTCTCTGGTTTGATTCTTGGCTGGGGTGTCTTCTTTGTGAAGTCTGCATGTCCTCCCTGCATTCGTGTGGGATTCCTCAAGGTGCTCCGGTTTCCTTCCATGTTACAAAGACATGTGTCTGGAGCATTTCTCCCAGGGCCTTTGCTGAAACTTGGCTTGTTCCAAGTCAGACTTTCCAAGTAAATAAATAATAAATAAATAAATAAATAAATAAACAACGGCCAACAGAACAATTGGCAGTGGAGTTTTATGGTGTCAAGTTGCCTGCCCAGTGCTCCATTTTCCACAGAAGGCACACACTCACTCCTAGGGCCTATTTAAAGTGTCCAATCCACCTACAGCATGTCTTTGGGATGAAACCAGAGCACCCAGAGTAAACCCACATGAACGACATGCAGAATCTACACAGAAGGCACCCCAGCCAAGAATCAAACTGGAGAACCTGTTGCTGTGAGGCAGCAATGCTAACTGCTGTACCACCTTACCCAGACCTGTGCACAAACATACCAAATTAACATATATGGAGGTTGTTAAAAAACTCACTTCCCAAACCTTCTAAAACCAGGAAGAAAAAATATCATCAGAACTCATAAACACATCACCACCACCCTCACACATAGTAAAAAGTCACAAGGCTGAAGACTGTGAAACTGCTGCCACTAAACCTATGAGTACAAACCGGGTTGCCCTAGTAGTTGGTGACTCCATTGTCAGAAACACTCATTCCATAGTTGTGAGACTGGACAAGGACAAACTGACAATTAGTTGCCTCCCTGACACCAAGATCCATGATGTTATAAGCACCACTTCAGAAGTTCACAATGGGAAATATGAATATGGCCTTGTGATATCCCATATGGATGTGAATGCCTTGAGGCATTTGACCCTGAGCGACATGTAGAGAGACATGCTGGGTTTCACTATACATGAGTTTGCATGTTCTCCCTGTGTCTCTGAGCTGTTCCTCCCACCTCCTAAGAAGAATGCTGCATTCACTCAGAATGCTGCTTAAATAAAAAGAAAATATAATTTATTTCAAAAACTGGTTATATATTCGGTATCATTCTTGGGAAGTGGGGGTGCAGCATGTGTCAGTTTGAAATGAGATGGTAGGCAGGTTGAATTACTGGCCAAGACCCTTGCTATCCGCATAGTGACATTTTTTTAGGGAGAGTTCAAGTACTGGACATTTGATCATAGCATATACAGTTGCAGAAAAATTCAGTTCTAACTGTATCCAAGTTGTTTTTTTTAAACGCCAGAAGTCTTAAAAACATATTGCCTGATATTCAGGTTTTCCTTCAACTTGAACATGTTTATGTCTGTGTCATAACTGAGAACTGATTTCATTGTGAAGATAGTATTTCTTCCTTATCCAGGTTTAGAACTTAGAATACATTCACTCCCGATGAAACTGCAGGGGCATTTCTATATTTCTCAGAAAACAGACTACCTCTAGGCAGATTACTGGAAACCCACAAACTGAACTCATTAAGCTTCACTGTATCCTGCACAAAACAAGTTATCAATTGATAGCTGACTATAGGGCATAGTTTTTGTCCAAGATGACAATGGGAGATTCCTGAATGTAGTCTCAGTGATACCCATAATCAAAAGTGCTTTTATGACAGGTGTTTTAATTATCTGTCAATAAAGCGGTATGTCCAAAGATTACTGGACTTGATAATTCCCTAAAACATATACTAAACCAGCCAATGATGGGGTGAAACATTCTGGTCCTTGTCCTTTCCAACATAGCCCACACATTTGAGTACCCTATAGTAGCTCCAAGAAAACTTCTTTTTCAATTTACAATATATCTAGCAACTCTTTCCGAACTTACAGAGTTGTCAGGAATCTTGACACCGTGTTTAATAAATCCCTCTCTTTGTAGGTCAAAAGATGTTACTGTTTCTCTGTACTCTATTGTATTTAGTCAGATTATGATATTTATGCCTTAAGTATACCTTAAAGCTGGCAGATGACAGCATGGACAGACAAGCTTGTTTTAAGCAAGCAGCTACAGTCATAAACAAAGAAAAATGGAAATAAAGACAATGTAGTTTATAAAGCAATGCATAACAAGAAGCAGGACAAAGATGTATATGTTTTTAGACGAGGAATACTCGTCAATTTTAGGCATTTCACAAACGCAAGTTGATGGCAACATATTTTCTCTGAATTTGCCACATCAGTGAAGGTGCTGCCTTCCCTGTGGTGCCTTGACCTTGGATCGTTAGAGCTGATAACATTTCATAAGGGTTGCAGGGTGGGAATCTCTGCATGGAGAATATGGGTACTCCTATCCCATATAGGAGTAGATTCCAAAAGAAAGTTGTGGACTGTGCAGTCTGATTAAGGAACATGACTATGCATCAGTGGCGGATACAATTCCATAATGGACGGTAAAACAAGAACAAGGAATCATTTATTTCTCATAGGATATCTGTGCACTCCACACATGCCCACTGTATTCCAAAGTCAATGTGTGCACATAATGATGTTAAAATGTGACAGACTACAGTGCCAACAATATCATGAATCCATTCGGTAGAGGCCATTTGTGCTTACCCTTTACATTAGAAATTCCTATGATTTGCTAGGCAATCCTGTGGATTCAGCAAATTATAAATAAAACAAATGCAAGCTGGATGTAATGCATTAGAGCAGATTGTGGTACTACAAGCCATAATAGAGGATAATCTGCCAGTGCATCAAAAAAGGCAGAAAGAGAAGTGCTGAGCCAGGCTACATTTAAGTCTGCTCTCTTACCAGGAAATCACTGATAGATACAGATTAGATAGAGATCTGTTGCAGGCTGTGTGCAGGATGTGTCCACCACACATGTACGCATGCAGTCTGTGCAGTAATCCAGTACTAGAAGAAGCAAAAGTGTGTCTGAGTCTGGATATTCTGGCCTCAGGGACATTTCAGCAGCATGTGGGTGATGTTGTAGGAGTGTCCCAGGCTGCCACCAGTCACATTCTAGGGCAGTAGCTGGCAATAATGTGCAGGAAACTGGATGAATGCATCCCATTCACAGTAACAGCCATGGAGTGGTGAACTGGCATGCAAAGTTCTATGCCATGGCCAACTTCCCCCATGTCCTCCATGGATTCATGTCAGTCCATCAAAGGCAGTTTCAACAAATGCAAATAAACCAAAATATGTTCACCAAAATTGCCTTCAGAGAACATTGAAACAATGTATTTTTTCAGAGGGGCAAGGCCTCCTGCATCACCTTTGAGGTGCCACTCCCCATGCCTCCTGGAATTATATATGCCCACTCCAAGTTCGCACAACTGTGGAGAAAAAGGCAATTTTCACTTTCATTGAAGGTGATTTCTATGACCTGACTTCAGCTTCCTTGCATTCACTGAAATTGCCTTTGATGGATTGACATGCTTGCACACTCTGTGCAGCTTACTATCCCAGCCAAAATCCCAGAGGTACCTGATGCTGAATGGTACATCAATAGAAGTGAGTGACCACCTCTCAATTGTCAGGTTGTGTGCTCTGCAGGTGCCCTCATTACCAGTATCATGGCAATGCACTCTAGTAGTGTGCATGATGCAATCTGAAGGAAAAATGGTATGAAAGCCACCTTCCAACATGGTGAGGTTCCAGAGGGGCTTCTTCTTGGTAAGTGCAGGACCACTGCTATAATGTAAGCATTATCTATACAAATCAACAGTAAAAATTAGGATGAAATAAATGTTTTCATCCTCATACATACATACAGGTGACTGTAGTTAACCACTGGAACCTTGGCTTATGATGCATAAAGAGGCCCATCAATGTTTACTGAGGATGTATACAAGAGGGCAAACACTGCAACATGGAAACCATTGAGCATGTTCCTGGTTCAAGGCTGTGGAGAGCACCCCAGCCATACCAGGTTACACCTCCTTCCACACGTTCAGACGACAAACTGAAAGCTTGAAAACTAAAGGAGGCTCTGCATCAACATTCATTAAAGATAAATACATCTCCAGATTTGTTAAACAGTATGACTCCCTGGAGATACTTCAGGTGCAATTAACTGTTGGTAGGACAACTGTTCAAGTCATTGCCAGCTACAGGTCTACCTCCATGAACCAGGACACCCACTCTGCCTATTTGGATCTATTTGAGTCTATCAAGATACATTTGATCACCATGGTTTTGGTTGACTTTAACTACCATTCCATTGACTGGGTAAATTACTCGTGTTCAAACTAACTTGCCCAAAGGTTACTCAATTTTGTTAACTCCAGTACCCTGGATCAGCTGGTTGGCAATCCCACAAGGGGTGCCAACATCCTGGATCTGGTGCTTAGAAATATGAGGTACCAGAGTAACACCTCCCCTGTGAGGTTTTCCCTGGTGAGATCTGACCACATATTAAGTGTCATTCAAAGTAACTATCACACCTGACTACCCTCAGCAGCAGCTAAATTAAAACACTTCTCCAAAGCAGATTATATCCTCTTACAGGATGGCATAAGGAGCTTCACTGAACCTCACTCCTCAGATGGAATTGGCAACTATTCCGAGTTCTACACCAATGCTTTATACAAACACCTGTATAACTGCACTGACTCAGCCGTACCTGATAGGACCAAAACAAGCTCATCAAGGAAGAGCAAACCTGCCTTGTGGACAATTGCCATTAACAGGATTTACAATAAGAAGAAAAAGCTGTAAATTGGAAACACTCCCTCCTCAGCTTAAACAAGCAAATAAGACTTCTTGTGAAGTCCTCCAAATCAAACTATGAATCCAAATTAGCTTCCTCAACTAAGGCCAACTCTAAGGTGTTCTTTAGTTATATTTGTAACCTAAAAGGAAAGGCCCAGATTTGTGCCGAACTGGTAGTTAATGATACCAAATATACAGAGCTTGTAGACATAGCTAACCTGTTGGCCAACAGGTTCTGTGAAAACTTCACTCCTCTGTCCCTCCCACTTGTACCCCATAACATCACTTCCACCTGTCCCCTACCTTGTATCTCTAAAGAGCAGGTCATAAACACCCTCTATAAGGCCAAAAACACAGCATCTATTGAACCTGATAACATCCCAGGCTGTATCCTACATAGGCTCCAACAAGAATTAGCAACACCATTTCTTTTCAGTCATAGTCTAAGCACTGGCTTTGTCCCAGGTGATATAGAAAACAGGCACTGTTATTCCCTTGCACAAAGGCAGTACTTCCACTGACCCCAGAAACTATAGACCTATTAGCCTGACTAGACTTATCTCCAAGGCCATGGAGCAAATCTTTATCGATCTTATCAACAAAGATATAGGTAATCTCCAAATATCTGACTCTACTCAGTTTGGATTTGTCAATTGGAGATCATACCTGTTAAACCTGTTGGACTTCTTTGAGACAGTCACCAAGGCCCTGGACGAGGGGAAATCTGTATATACAGCCTACCTAGACTTAGCCAAGGTGTTTGACACCATCCCCCACTCAGGCATCATTGACAAACTCACCCAGCTAGGTATCAACTCTTATATCATTAAATGGGTTGCTAACTGGCTCTCTGATATAATCCATATCATCAAAAAAGGGGAGTCCACCTCCAACAGAAGACCTGTAACCAGTGGTGTTCCACAGGGATCAGTCCTGGGACTTCTACTGTTTGGAATTTAGTTCTCTGAAGCACAAACAAAAAAACTAAACGTCTGTGGCTGGCAAAGTTTTCTGATGACTGCATGACTGCAAACTGGGAGTGGTCATAGATTCTCCAAATGATGTCAACATCATACAACAGGAATCACAAAAATTATTAAGAATTATTTTATACTCCTTGAAGGCTTCGTGTAAACCGAGGTGCTAGAGATTTGTTTTAAAATAAAAGAATTTGGTGGTTTTTCATGGTTTCTTGATCCTTACATTTTGGTTCGAGTGGTTTTGCTATCCTACAACAGGGTCTTACACAAACAAATGATTGGAGCTAAAGTCATGGTCTGAAACTCATTGCAAAAAAATGAATTATCATCCCTTTTGGTAAGAGCATTGTTCCTGCTAACTATCACATTGAAAGCAACTCCTTAAGCAGGCACTCAGTGGTGAGACTTGGGCACACAAGTTGACAGCAACCTTACCTTTGACCACCATGTCTCCACAGTGCATCAGGCCAATAATTGAGTACAACACCCCTTTTGGTATGTACCTTTCCAAGCAGCTGCAGCAATTGGAGAGACCACAGAGGTTCCTCACAAGGAAAATTCAAGGTCTTCAGCATCTATCCTACGTGGATCATCTGAAATCACTGTCACTTTATTCTGTTTCATACAGACTACTCAGATGCAATCTCTGCCTTGTATACAAGACAATGTCTGACTCTGCTTTATTGGAAATGCTGCATATCTGTAAGTCAAATGATACATGGGCTACTTGCTCTTAAGAACTTAACCGGATATATCCCAATTAATAAAACATACTGGAGGGACAGATTTGTCTCCCAGAGGTTACCACACCTTTGGAACAGACTCCCACTTCATGTCAAACAGAGCACCTTATTGCCCTCTTCAAACACAATCTAGATGATTGGATGGGTAACTGCAAATTCACCCAGGGGGTTCCACCTGTGTCCCTCTTGGACAGGAGCAATAGGTTTTGATCGTAGAAATAAGGTAGAATTTGACTAGGTGTTTAGGGACATAGGGCCATTGGCGAAATTGAAGTATATTAACCCACCTCCTAGCTCACGCAGGAATGGGCATGCCTGCCATGATTGATATGCCGGAGGGCGGGTATTAACAACAGCAATGTACCATGATTGACACGCAATGCAAATGTAACAGTCAAATAAGTGCAAATAATAGTTAATATGTAAACAGTCATATAGGACACTTTTCTTAAAATGTTTTCATTCCTTTTGGCCAAAAACACCAGACTATATGTTTCACTTTGTGTGTCTGGTCTGAAAAAGTTGTTACTGAACTGGCTGTTTTTATTTAGTTTAAACTGGAACAAATGCAGGCAGATGATGGTAGATAGATGGATATCAGTACGGCAGTCTACAGGGAGATAAGACTGCGGTTGTGTTTGGGAGCAGGGCCAGTTGTTTACTCATACAACTGTTTTTCTCAGAAACTAGAAGAAAGATATTTTTCTGAATTGTTCAGCATCTTGGCTTAAGATGATAACGAGTGTTCTCTACTCATCTGCAAGGAATATTGAGCGTCCTATATTACTTGTGCTTATTTGACCTGTTTACCATTTAATACTAATACTTAGTAATGCGACCCCTAACTGGGAAAAGCTGAAAAGACAAAACTTAATAATCAAATACTATAATGTTTAACAGGTGCATTCATTATGGTGCCCAGTTACCTAGACTAGTATATGTGGAGATCGAAGTACGGACATGACTTTGACACTTTGTTTCTGAACTTTTTGTGTCATATCAAAAAGAGTACCAGGAAGCTCAAGCAGTGGATCTGGATGAAGGCTCTGACAAGGAAAACAAACTGCCTGTTTTTAGCCTAAGTTCACATGCACATGTAACTGTACAAACAGTACCTGTCTTTGTACTTTTGCCCCAATTTGCATAATAAACCCTAACATCTGCATTTTTATGTTATAATGTAATCTTTTTTGTGCAATTACCTGTTATTTGCTTATGTTTTAATATGCGAATAATGCACAAGGTCTACATTACCTTGTGTTTTAATCAAGCGGTGGGCGTAGTAGTCAACAGCTCCAAGCGGTGGGTGGAGTAGTCAACATGCTCGCAGGCGGGGTTTGGGAGGGGCTTGCTACTGCGCATCTGGTGGGTTAATACACTTCAGTTTTTCTGGGCCATTAGCCTAGTAACTTCCTAAGATCCTATGACACTATGTGTTTCACAAGATGAAAGCAAGATTCACGTTTTGGACACATCTGGGGGAAGTGCATTCCAGTACACACCAGAAACATTATCAGAGATGGTCAATGTGTGTGCCATGATATACAAAATGCTAACAGCAAAACATGGTAGACTGCCAAACTGCGGGTGTGGGTGACCTACCCCAAGAACCTCAGATGTCTGATGTGCAGGTTTCAGAGCTGTCAGAGGATGATCAGGACGACAAAAGGATGAGAAGAAATAGGTATAGGTGATGGAGGCTGCACCTGCATGTTCCAGCTATGGCAACCCAGCAGCATCTGGTTTACTCCACTGAGTCATGGCAAGCCACACATGCAGATGCACACAGACAAAACAGTTATGTTCAAACAGTCTTGACCCACAAAAGTAGCATAGGACATAGCTAATGAAAACAGCCCCATAGCTGTCCAGATTGAACATCATACATACCATAACCATCATATTCATCCCCAAAACCTTAGGTACATACACATGACATAGCAGGGAACACATGTCTACAGACAAACATTTACTACAGGGCCACTTCATGCAAGGTACATCACTAAACACAACCATACTGACGTGTGTGTGTGCCATGCCTGCAGTGTGTACAATAAAAAATATTGCAGTCCAGGTAGGATAACATCTTATATAAAAATTAGAGTATGGAGGTAGCAGTACAACTGCCTTCACCACAATAAATGTAAGATTGTTCATTGTTTAGGAATGTTTCATAACCAACAGAAACTAATTGTAATGGTGGTAAAATAACACTGAGATGCCTCACACATATAAGGATGTGTAACAGTGTTGTACACCACACTATGCCTCACACAGCAGCAATACTGACAAAATATGTTGAGGATCAGCCAAAAAGCAACATACCTGACATCTCACAAACAAGTATTATGGGACCTGCCTTATATGGAATATCACTCTTATGGTAACACTAAAATTAACAGGTGTGTTGAACAACATGAATCAGTCAGATGAAAACATATGTGCTCATACACATTGAAAAAGTGCATTTACAACCTAAATAACTTGTGCTAGCTATACTGGAATTGCTTTTACTGACTATTTTGCAGTTTTACAATGATGAACAATTGATTAGTTTTTCTGGTGTATCTTTAAAATCTGGCAAGTGTTTGTTATATTCTCTACTACTAAGTTTTCTTAGCCATAAACCCTAGTCCACTCTGAAGTGTGCTACTTTTACCACCCCAAACCTCTCTGATTGCACTATTGTAAAATGACTGCCTGTTGTTGCCTTAATGCTTACCCTAGAATCTCTGCTTTTCTCTTTTTCTAGTCAAACTTTACATTTACCTACATTAGCATACTGCAGCTCCTGCAAAACGGTCTCTACGGGATTGCAATTGGCCACCACAGTCTCTAACAATAAAAACGTTTTCTCTCCCAACAATTAAACAGTGCAGGTTACAAACAAAAAAAAATTGTTAAGCTCTCTTTTACCATACTGTGTAACAAAGCAAGTCACCATTTTGGTCAGCTATAGGTCTCTTTCTGCTTTATTTTTTGCCTCCTTCCCCTGTAACTAAAGTAAACTGATTCATACATTTATCTCTTGGACTCTAACTTTTATTGCTATACCTTGTACCTTTGTGACTTTCTAGCACTCAGACATAGATTCCTCTTTGAAAGTTTTACTTATTTGTCTGACATTTGAACAAGTAACCCTGATAAAAACCTTAAAATTGTATACTGTTGGTCTGTCTTTCCTGCTAAAAGTAAGTAAAATTAAATTTCCCTTACATTCAACTCACTTGTGGTGTGGTTCTGCCCATTGTACTCTCCCTCGCTCTGCTCAGGCTTGCTTTGCTCCCCTACCACCCCCAAATTCCACCCACTCCAAGTATCCTCAAATTTATACTTTTACCTTGTTGTCTGGTCACTCCCACAGACCACTCCCACCACCATAACTTGTGCTCTCACCCTTTCACTCTTCCCACCTTTTCACTAATCTTCCCCTTTTCCCCATCCACCTTGGGCTGCCTCCTCTGTGGCTTGCCTTTCTCACACTTAACTCTTCACTCCCTAGCACACCTACTATCTCCTCACATACTCACTATTTCTTCCCCTCGATACTGTTCCTTCCCTCACACCACTCATTTCTAGCCACCACCCTTCCTTAATATATTTCTTTATTTTTTCCCTATAACTCTTCCCCTCCTTTTTCCATCACACAATGCTACCCGTACTGCTATTTCTCCCACTTTTAATCTCACTAGCCCTAAGCACTTCCTACCACACTGAGCTCCATATCTTCCCCTCTTCCACCGCCTTTCCCTTTCCCAGACCTCTTTCAACATATAATCAAGCTCCACTGACTATTGCCCCCTCCCATTTCTGTCTCTCCCCTTTCAATATCTTAAATTTAAACTCATGGCCTACCCCGCTCTTACTCCTAAGCCCAAACTCAAGTACCCCATTCCCCTTAGTGAACGCCCTCAACTTTTCTATCTTGTCTTTGCTCTTCTAGTTTCTGTTGACATCCATCCCAATCCTGGTCCCTTGCCTCTCACCACACCCCTCCACCTTTATCTGCTATCCTCCCAAAAGCATCCTCAAATATTTCCAGCCTCAAACATCTCTCTATCTCTACAATGAACTCCCTAAGCCTAAACAAAAAGAGTCTGAACTCCACGCATGGTTGGCCCAACACAAACGTCATATCCTATCCCTATCAGAATCATGGCTATATCAATTCCTCTGAATTTCTCCCACCTCAAAACAATATCTATAGGTCTGATAGTAAGCACAAAAAGGTAGTGGGGTGGCTATCTTGTACTCTGTCTCACTGACACTAACACCTATAGACATTACCCTGCCTAGTTTCTCCCTTGCTGAACTACTGCTCCTAGGCTGCCACATCAATAACTATAGGAAGTTTACTATTGCCTCTATCTATATCCCCTCCAGGTAAAAACATCCCTGTCCTTGAACATATACTCTCCTTGCTAAACAACTCCATCCCCTATGAAACCAAAATTCTTGGAGATGTTAATATAGATTGGATCTCCCTTATTGGTAATTCACCTCAACATTTCATAAACCTGTATGGATTTTCACAACTGATCACTACCCTTACCCACTACAGTAAAAACACTACTGGTTCCACACTTGACTGGATCTTGACCAACTCTCCAAACAATTATTATAACCGTTCTACCTTCCCTAACTCTATTAGTGACCATTCTGCCATCTCTATCTTAAGGCACTCTCCTCATCTTTCTAAGTCCCATCTCTATAGAGACTGTAGGAAACTGACTAACTTTTCCCCTGAAACCTTTAACAATAGACTCTCTGCCATCAACTGGTCTTTCCTAAAAACTCTCCCACTCAGTGATGCTGTTACTAAATTTGACCACATTTTCCTTGATGTCGTAAACTCTCTTGACCAAACTCACAAAATCAGAATCAAATCTAATGTTGCACCCTGGCTCTCCAAGCTACTCATGCTTTGATGCATGAAAGAGATGCTCCATGGAAAAAATGGCAAACCACTAAAACTCCCGCCTTTTTCCAAGGTTCTAAGCAACTCAGAAAGCATGTAAAAAAACTTTATTATTTTGGATAAACGCCACTATTTCACTAAATTTCAAAACTCTCACCCAAATGACCCAAAAGCATTCTGGAGTACTATCAACTCCCTGCTCCACACTGGTCCTCTTACCATCCCTAGCCCTTTCCCCTATCACTCTCTCTCTGAAACTGCAGACTTACTCAACCAACACTTCATAGACAGCATCTCTACACTCCTACCCTTTGGTAACTCTGCTCATCCCATCTCTTCTGTGTCACCCTCACCTCGCCCTAAATTTCTGTACCCCTCTGTCTCTCAGCCTTTTACCTTGCAACCTGTTTCTACGAAATCTGTCAAATTCCTGCTTCTTAAACTAAAGCCATGCTCTCCCTCCACTGATAAGCTCCCCCCTCTATTTCTGAAAACTGCTGCTGACTCTATTGCATATCCTGTATCTATCTTAATCAACTGCTCCATTCAGGAATCTACCATACCAGAAATATGGAAATCCTTCTATATCCTCTGCACAAAGGTAGCAACTCTGTTGAACCCTCTAACTATATAGACCATTCGCTATTCTTTCACCACTCTCTAAGATCCTTGAAAAATGCATACATACTCAACTACTGTCTTATCTCATTCATGAAAATCTGTTCACCCCCTTGCAACATGGTTTTTGCCCTAAACACACTACCTCGACAGCCTTACTATCCTTTACTCAAAAGGTTGCAGATGCAAGGGACAACAACCTCCTCATCTCCTATTCCTTGATCTCTCTAAAACCTTCCACACTGCGTCTAATCCCATCCTTTTTAACAAACTTTCAGACCGAAACATCTCTCCTGCCACTCTAGGCTGGTTCCAATCCTACCTTACTGGCAGAAAACAAGCTATTACATGGCAGCAGGCTTTTGCACTTTCCTTGCTGTTCAAACAGGAGTACCTCAAGGCTCCATACTTGGACCGCTTCTTTTCAACATTTTTACCAAAAACCTACATTCATCTTGCAGTCTTTCATCTGTAATACAATATGCAGATGACTCTGCTCTCTTATCTGTCTCCAATACTATCTCTGAACTACACACACTAGCACAGAATTCCTTTATATCTGTTGAAAAATGTCTCAGAAACAATCAACTAATCCTTAACACTAAGAAAACACAACTCCTCCTCTTCCTACCTCAGACACTCTCTCACAGTAAATCCAATTTTTTTCTTTCTTCCCTAGATGGCAGCACTATCTCCCCTTCCTCACCCACCAAACTCCTTGGGGTAATAATTGATGACCAACTAAAATTTGACTTGCACATACAACAGGCCATCAAAAAACCCACTAAAAACTTGGACTACTTTATAGGAACAAAAAATTCCTCAGTACTGCCACTAAAAACACTCTTGTGCAGTCATTTATCTTACCTAATCTTCTATATGCTTCCCCCATCCTTTTCCATACTCAACAACCCCTCTGCCTGCCCTGCTCTCGTCTCCCATGTTACTCTCTACTCTCCTCCCCCCGGCCTCTCCGGAGTGCTGATCAGCATCTTCTCTCAGTTTATGAACCCAAAAGGAATATTGGCAAACTACTTTACAATCACTCTGTCTCACTAAATTGGAACAAACTCCCTTTCCATAGTAGATGCAACCTTTCATGTCCCTGTTTTAAAAAGGAGCTTAAATCCCACCTACTAAGTTTGAAATTATGCCATTGCCTTGACCGCACATAGTCTTAGTCTGTCCTACTGTATAACCTGTTGCATCTCCTAACTTTCTTTCTCTGTTAGTAACTTCTGCTTAAACTAACCTCCTAAACCTTCAGCTCTATTACTATAGCCCCCTCCTTTCTCTCCCCCTCCCATTCTCCACACTATTTATCTTCCACCCACTTCCTATCAATGTCTACACACTGTTTTTCTTTTGAACAATGATTATCTTTTTACTTTTACTCTCATATGTAGTAAATTTTAGGCCGCTGTTATTAGTGCAACCCTTAATGTTCATAATTTTTTTCTTTTGTTTTTCTCTTTATAATTCATTTTGTATTTGCATTGTTATTTTTAATAGTTTTTGTCCTGTATGTTTATCGTTGCTTCTGTTAGCTGGGGCTCTTTCCCCTTGGATCTCCACTGAAAATGGGTTGCTTACTATCAATGCAATGCAAATAGTTAATAACCTTTTCTTTTTTACAATTATTTTGTATTGTGATTGTTATTTATTATTTGTATATTATCACTTTATCTTTACTTATGTTTGCTGGGGCTTTTCCCCTCAGGTCTCCACTGAAAATGGGTTGGTTTACAAACTCATTTGGACTAACCTGGTTAACAAATGTGAAATAAATAAATAAATTAATTAATTAATTAATAAATATGTTCAGCTCAGCAGAGCATCAATGACAGGCAGTACACATTAGCCAACATGCATTATTGTACGAGATACTGCAACATAGGTATATATATATGTGTGTGTAAGCAGGTTGTTATGGAAAGGCACACATTGGAAGTACACATCAGCAAGATGATAGCAAAGGGAAATATGTAAACAGAGGGGCCTGTTGTGCTGAGGGTGAGACATATGCAGTATCAGAATAAAATGTCACAAGTAACACTATCATGTACAATGAGGGATTCCTGTGCATGCATCTATACCAGGCAATAGTAAAATGTGTATCAATCAATGCCAGAAGAATAAGGTAATATGCTGATGATTGTGAGAAATGTTCACTATATGCTGACTATCAGGACCTGCAAAAAGGAGAAGCAGGGTGATTTTCACATAGAGCAATGCAATTTTCAGTACTGTAACTAACATATAACAATGACAAATAATACAACATAACACAATGTGAAGGTTGTTGTTTAATTCAGATAAATAAACAGAGAAAGCCTGTAGCATCAAACATTTACAAAACTGCTTATAGATATAGCAGGCAGTGGTCAGTGTAGTGGTCATCATTGTAACGGAGTTAAAATGACAC
The DNA here is from genome assembly GCF_019279795.1 of Protopterus annectens. NCBI lineage: Eukaryota > Metazoa > Chordata > Ceratodontiformes > Protopteridae > Protopterus > Protopterus annectens. The sequence goes on along the minus strand of NC_056745.1, from coordinate 304,597,539 downwards.
AACAGATCTCACACTGGACTAAGTGCCAGTGCTACTCTAACACAGTCTAGGGCACCCAAACTGATGACTCATATTGCAGTCTTGGCTCCTCTGCCACATCTGGAAATGCTTGGCCCATGCTGCTGTACTGAAGAGCAAGTTTTGTTGAAACTAACAGGATGGTACATGGTGTGAGTAGAAGCAGAACTGTGATTTGTCTATCTGGATGTGTCTGCTGTGTTCTGAGTAGTTTCACCAACAGCAGATGTGCATGCACATTGCAGCACAGACAGTGATGTCTGTGGGCCATGAGTGGGTCTACTGGGAGGGGGTCTGCCTCTACCCACTGAAATTAATCTGCTCATGAAGATCAGGGCACATAACACTTGGTTTGTGCTATGTCACTTCTCTAGTAGAACTGTACCAAGGTTTTCAACAGAGTGTGCAATAGATATCACACCTTCTTTCTGTGCAGCCAATACTGTCATGTCTTCTCCATGTCTGTGTTCCTGACCTGTATGTAAAACACACAGCTGATGTGCTACACAATCAGTAGCATGGACAAATGCATGCTGGACAATCCCATGATGTCACTGTGAACGTTTATGTGCTTGTAACAGTAAATGTACACCCTCTGGCATGCATCTATGCACATTAGCTACACTTCCATGTGTAGTCCAATTGTCAGAATCACTGCATTGTGGGGAAGAGTCACCATCACTGCCATACTCAGCATGGGACATCAGGTCACTGCCATCATGTCCAATATCTGATGACTCTACACCATTAAAATGGCAGGCCACACTATCCCCCAGTTGGAGGCTTTACCATAAAACACCTGACTATCCCCTTCCAGGCCAGGCAATGAATTCAGTGCAGTACTCCATGTGTCATTGGCTGTATTATCAGAGTGAGGCTCATCAAATCCCATCTCAGGATCAGTGGATGGGTTATTGAAGGAGGAAAGAAGTGGATGTGCTGAAAATGAAGACAGACAAGACATGTACACATCTACAGAAGTCAAATGAGATAGCATATGACTGACATAAGTGAATAAGTATCTAACTGCACTGACTAGTTTTGATGACATAGACTTACAGGATCAGTGTGGCTGTGGGTGTGCAGTAGCTCTATAGAGCAGAGATAAGCCATGTAAGTCACATAACAAACAAATACGGAGAATGTTAAAACAAACATACATGATGACATACTTGACATGTCTTCCTATGACTCCACTGCTAGTAGTTAAAATGCCACTGTCATGTAAAAAAAGGGACAAGTATACAATTCAGTAGTAAGCACATACATGGCATCATGTAGCATGGCAAATGATATATAACACAGGCTAATAAGACATATGCATACTGGATGGCGGGTGATATTTTGCAGACTGCAAGTGTCGTATGCAGGTGAAAAAGACTGTGTCAGTTATAAAGGTCACAGATGTACTTAACAACATTGCACTATTTTAACCAAATAGACTGCCTTACCATATCTGTATGCCCAGGAAGGAGAAAAAATTATCTGGCATAATGGGGAGCCTGTAGGTTAAAGTGGAACACAAATGATAGGTAAGTATACACCTCAGTCATAACAGCAGGCACAGGCAAGCAAAGGCTAGTGATCACCCTAACTGACTAAAGAGGAATCTGCCTGATGTATGGCATCTGTGACCTGATGTTGATGGGCTTCTGCAAGTGGACAAGACCATGTTGGTCATAAAAGTCATAGTTGTTCTTAGCCATATTGCATTATAACAACTATATAGACTGCCTTACCAGGTCTGTCCTCCTTGTTTGGGAACAAACCATCTGGCATAATGTGGAACCTGTAGGTTAAACTAGAACACAAAAAACAGGTGAGTATACACCTCAGTCATAACAGTAGGCATAGGCAGACAAAAGCTTGAGATCACCGTAATTGATTAAAGAGACACACATGCTTTGTGATGTTGGTGGCTTGATGCTGATGGGCCTGTGCAAGTGACAAACACAACAGTACACGTGGTACTGACTTTGCCATCCTTGCTTTATTTAAGTAATATAATATGCTATTAGACTAATCATGTCTTTCTGCATCTGCAATGTTCATGTATACATTAGGCTGTTGTTCCACTTAGACATTGATAAAAGAAAGGTAAGGTTAATGAATCAATGTCCTTAAATAACAATATGATTATGTTCTTGTGTTTGTGAATAGAGGACATACCTGCAAGTCCTGGAATACCTGTCTCAATTCCTGCCCTGGGTATATGACAGTCCTGGTAGGTATTATGGTGGCAGGCCCAGAAGATCATCATACCATCCAAGTGAAGCAATGATGGCCAACCTACAGTGGCATTATTCCCCTATAAAATCAGTGGAGTCTGTTGGCTGCATGGAGGATCACGTCCATCAGAGTAATACAGCAGCAGGTCTCCATTGAGTGTTTGTGTCCACCCACAGTGTTAACCATGGTGTGTATGTTCCTCCATGCTTGTTGTCTGCATACAGTGTTGCCCATCCATACAAGCAAATTTTTGCCATGCTGCTGATAGAGGAAAAGTTGTGATGATTAATGCTTGACATCTGAAAAAAAGGTAATGCACACACTTTGGGTAGTATACAGGGGGTACACATATTGACAGACAACATTTAAAGCATATGTCAGTGTAATGCCCCTCAAATACAGTGCAATGCTATGCAAAACTGTGAAGCTCATGTTTATTATCATCACGTACAGATAAACAACATATACTTGACATGCAGCAATTATTAAGTATACATCATAGCCTCTAAAGCCTACATATTGGATACAATTAACACATTCCACATCTTAGGATATGTGCTATATGCAGAGGTTGTGTTGGAACTCAGGTTTGTAGAAATGTTGGCAACTAACAACCAATTACAAAACCATTACACCAGCACTTCACTAGTTAAAATACTGCTGATTTTACAGTTACATAGGTTCATAGGTAGATACTAGGCTATCGGCCTGAGTGCCAAAGTAATCCTAGACAACAGTGTATTGCCATCCATGTAGTGTTAACCCCCCCCCCCCCATCGAGCAGAGCCCCAGACATAATCCCAGGGGTGAATTTCCTATCACCAATCCACTTATCAAGGTTTTTCTAGAAGAGTGCTAATGATGAGCTCTGCTTGATGTAGATATGAATTTTGTTCCAGAGCATGGGACAAGAATCTATCCCTCCAGCATGTCCTATTTATTGTTGTGGTAAGGTTTAGGTCCCCAGAGTGTGTAGCTTGGGGAGATTGGGATTTCTTTAAGTGGAGCATGTCCATTAATTCTGGGTTTGACATGGCTTTGTATGTTAGACAGAGGTCTCCTCAGATTAAGCGGTATGTGACCGAGTAGAGTTGGAGTTTCTTGAGTTGGTCGACATAGGGCAGCTGTTGGAGGCGAGCAATCCTCTTGCTGAGGTACTTTTGGGGCCTCTCCAGTTTTTGTAGGTGTCTTGTGTGGTACATCCCAAATGGGGCATTGCATTCAATGAGGGGTCTGATAAGTGATGAGTAGAGGGGGATGATGACTTCCTTATTTCTAGATGCGAACCCTTTTGTGATTAGGTGGGCCATGTAGAAAGACTTTCTGACCACTGTGACAATGTGGTTATCAAAAAAGAGGTTATTATCTACTTGGGTCCCAATGTCTCTTATCACACTTTCTGTGTTAAGTGAACTTCCCCCTATTTGGTAATTCATGTGCACCGTGTTTTTACCAAAGGGGATAACAATCCACTTTTTGGCATTTAGCTTGAGGCCATGATTCTGACACCAGGTGTCTGTCTCAGTGAGGCCCTTTTGCAGGATGTCTACATCAGCAGGGGAATTGATAATGGCACCCGATTTCCAGTCATCTGCAAACTTGGTTAGCCATAGACCCTTGATATTTGCTTGCACTTTTCGATGAAGTATATACCAAACAGGAAAGGTCCCAAGACTGATCCCTGGGGCATTGCACTTGTCACTGGTTTGGAGTCGGATCTGGAGTCTGTAACTCTGTCTGTGAGCCAGTTGGCCACCCATCTCATGATGTAAGGGTTTATGTTAAGTTTGATGAGTTTATCTATGATTCCTGAATGGGGGGTAGTGTCAAAGGCTTTAGCAAGGTCCAGGTAGGCTGTGTGGACCACTTTGCCCTCGTCTATGAGGCCTTGGTAACTTTTTCAAAGAAGTCTACCAGGTTTAGGAGACATGATCTACCTTTCACAAATCTGAATTGGATAGCATCCAAAGTTTGGAGATTACCAGTGTCTTTGTTGATGAGTTCCATGATGATACGCTCCACGGCCTTGCAGACCAGGCTTGTCAGGCTAATAGGTCAATAGGCACAGCCAACTACACCTACTAGGTCATCATCAGCCATATGGGATATGCCACAGATGTCAATGTAGTCAGTAACAAAGATCAGTGCAAATGTGCTATTTCTGATAATGTAAAAAACATATGCAGGTGAACTTGTGAAAAAGAGCAAGTCTGAACAAGAACAGCTTATGAAAATGAACATTTTAATAGCAATGGCTAGATATGAAAACAGCAAACAAGTTACATGCTAAGCCATCTTAAGGCTCCCCGATCCCATTGAATGGTATAGCAGCTTCCCACTGTAGGAATGATGATTAGTGAATGTTGTTCTTGTGTTTTTCGGCTTATCCCGGTTAGGGTATATATATATATATATATATATATATATATATATATATATATATATATATATATATATATATAAATAGATAGATACATAACAAACATATGTACAGACATACATAACTTTTTGTATGTTTATATTTGATTGTTCTTATTATTTTGCATACATTTCTATATATCTATATATGTCCTTATATCTCTATGTATGTCTATCTCTCTCTCTCTCTCTATATATATATATATATATATATATATATATATGTATATATATATATATATATGTATATATATATATATATATATATATATATATATATATATATATATATATAGACACACACACACACAAACATATACATATGTAAAGATAGATATAAAGGTATCTACACATTTCAACAGTATACATTGTTGGATAATGCTGCATTGGGCCTGCCTCACATCTTATCCAAAAGTGTATGTCATTATGCATGGGTAGACAGGGACACATGATAGTGTATGTCATACTTTAAAATGAGTAGTCACAAATCAAAGATATTTGAATTCCATTAATTTATTCTCACGTGGCATGTAGAAATGCTTAGAAAGATATATGTGATAAAAGTAACACGCAGTATTAGAACAGACCTGGATCTGTCATACACTATTACAAATAATAAATTAAAGATACCAGCACAGGCAGGAAAACTTAGAAGACATGCAGATAAAATAAAGGAAAAGTATGAGATAATTAAGTCATTTATGATCCCAAAAAGCATTACAGAAAGTTGAGAAATAAAGAAAAAGGGATAGAAACACCACCAAAATAGAAGTAGACCCATTTTGAAGAAATATCTATGAAGATGCAGTGGAACATAGTAAAGATTCTGAATGGATAGAAGAAGTAAAAGAAACAGTAAGAATTTCAAATGTACAGGATACTAATTGGAATGAAGGAATAGCCAGAGGAATTGAAACAGAATTATGAAAAGTTCCTAACTGGAGAACCCTAGGCCCAGATGCAGTACCTAATGTCTGGCTAAAAGTATTAACATCTTTACATGACAATAAAACCCTGAGTAAGAACTGCTTACATGTGCACCCCAAACAGACATCAACCTGGTTAACAACAGGCAAAACAATACTCCACCTTAACAGTGAACCCCCAAGCTATTCAAAAAATATAGACCAATAACTTGCCTTCTGAAGATGTATAACTATATAATGGAACTGATGCCAACAGAGTTTATAGTCATTTAGAAGAAAACTCAGTTGTGGCAATAGAGCAAAAGGGTAACAAAAAAAGTGACATGGAACAAAGGATCATCTGTTGTTAAATAATGTAATAATGGGGAATTGTGAAAAGGGGAAGAATCTAGTTATCTATCCACTGAATGTTTACCCTGGGCCTCTACTGAAAATGGGCTCTTTGGCCATGGAGACTATACCTGTAAATAAATGCAAATAAATAAATGCATACATACATACAAATCTATGTATAGCAAGGCTATATTCCAAAAAAGCATTTAAAAGCATCCCACATTCATGAATAAAAGAGTGCTTACAGATGTATAAGATGCACCCTACATTGATCAATGACATTACAGTGACCATGAAACAGTGGCAAACCACCATGCAACTAAGCCCTGATAAGGGACAACTTATTATTCCTGGGATAAAAATTTAAAGGAGGATATTCCAGGGTGACTCTTTGTCACTGTTGCTCTTTTGTCTTATCCTTAACTCATTAATTAACAGATTAGGTCATGGTTACAATTTGGCTCTCAGAAACAACAAAATGGAAAGACTTATCTTCTTTTTGTGGATGATGTAAAACTGTAGAGTTCATCAGATGAGGAGCTGAAAGCACAACTGGAAGTGGAAAATACTTTCTCAGATGTTAAAAAATGTAATTTGGTATTGATAAATGTGCAAAGGTAACATTTAAAGTAGGAAAGTTGCAGTACCAAGAAAATATCAGTCTATGACATGAATGTGATATAAAGGAACTTGAAAAGGAGGGACTGTATAAATATTTGGGAACTGATGAAGGATCAACAATAAAACATGAACAAGTACAAATGAAACAGAGTAAATAATATTTTAGAAAACTAAATTAATATTGAAAACATCCCTGGTTTCCAGGAATAAAGTTCAAGCTATAAACCAACCTGGTTTTCCAGTTCTAACTTACAGTTTTGGAGTGATTGAATTGACCCAAAAGGTGCTGGATCGGTTGGACAGGAAAACAAGAAAAACATTTCATACTTATTAAATGATACATAAAAATCAGTGTATACCAACATTATATATTCTTCACTCTGAAGGAGGTATGTTCCTAAAATTAGTGCATACCAAGATTATATATTCCTCATTCAAAAGGAGGTAAGTCCCTCCTTGAAAATTATTACAAGGATAGATCTGTAATCATCAAACTGCAAACATATCTGCTGACCTCATCAGATCCAAACATACCCCAAGATTTAATAAAATCCATGTAGGCATAGTGTACATACTGCATGGAAGGTACCATGGCCATGTATGTGGTTTCCCCTCGGTATCATCCCATGCATATTAATGAAGGTGCATTACTGAGGGAGAGCTGCGTAATGCAGTTACTGAATCAGTGTACGGAGTGTGTTACTGTGTCCAGAGATGAGTAACACACCCCCTGCACTGTCAAAGTACAGTAAATCAATGTATGGATATGTATTCAAAATTTTCTTTGTAATGTTTGAGTTGTGCAGTGCACTGCGCAGTAATGGACACATGCCAGACATTTAAAAATAGAAACTGGATGCATTTAATTATTAATCCAAAGGTCAAGTTTAAGCATAGCTGAGCAGGTTTGCTTGGCATGATGCAATGCTTAGCTGTGCTTAAATGTAGCTCAGCGGTATATGTAAAAGTATAGCAGCATTCTATGTATCCACGTATCCAAGTGGGTAGAGTTATGGCCTACTGTGCAGTAGCTGTGGGGTTTGAATATATAGAAGGAAAATTAAGCAAATATTTTTTAAAGCATGATCTGTTGTGCTCAGCTAAGCTTTGATAAGCCTTGCCAAGACATTATAATCCCTGCTAAAACAATCTCTGTTTAAGGACCACTTTGCTGCACTAAGCTGGTTTGTGCACTGCTAAGCATTGCTAAGCATTGCCAGTTTAAGCAGTGCTCAGCTCAGCTAAGCTGGTTTGTGCAGTGGAAAGTGACATGGTACATTTTTTAAAAATGGTCTAATAGTGCGTAAGGGCAGAAAAACAGGCTATATTAAGCTCACTCTTTGGGAATATAGCATATTTTGTTGGAGTTTGAACTGTGAAGGAACTATGGCAGGTGTTGGTGAGGGTGTGCACTTCCTGGCACAGTGATAGGGCATTCTGGATTCCAGTGTCATGGTTGGACTCCTAGTGAAAGACCATGAACACTGACTGCTGCAGGGCCAGTTCCAGGGATCAGAGTACAAGGTGAAGGCCTGTGACTGGCTGGCAAGCAATCTCACCAGTGCTACAGGTATCCCCCACACAGGTGAGCAGGTCCGTCATAACTATGATGATCTGAAGTGTCAGAAGCGGGGATGTCTGGACACCTGGGTTCAAGATGCTAGGAATGGGAATGCCCCATAAATTTGTAAGTACTGCTACCATTCTTTTACCAGTACCTACTCTGAATGTGTGATAGACACATATGCATAATGGTGTGCCTCCCTCGCTACAGCTGCAGAGGAGAGAGCTCACAACCTAGAGGGCCATGCAGGGCACTTGGCCAGGTTGCACCGTGAGTATGGTGAATACAGAGTAATTTTCAATCTATAATCAAATACACAAGATAGAAGTAATTCATTACTTGCCAATAGGTACATACAGTACAGATTTGTGTATTGCAATGAATGTGGATGTAGGCCTGTACTGCAATAAATGACTACTGCCAACTATAGCACAATAAAGATCAAAGCATTAAATCTGATAATGTTAATGAAGTAAAGTTTCTACTGTAATAATTGTGGAATTACTGCTGTATTGCAACACCTGCATTATATCAACTGTTGTGCAATAAAGACTTATAAATATACTGATAGCTACATTGAGGTACCCCCTAAGAATGTTGTGTTGTGCAATATGTGTGTAAGCAGGGCTGTTGTTTATGAAATTGAGTATGACAGCTGCTGTGAAATAAAAACACAAAGAATACCACTAACTGACTCAAGGTTTATTTAAGAAAGAGTGTTATGCTAAACTGCAGATTTACAGCTGTACTACAAGATATATGCATCATGACATTTGCTCTCCACTAACATGTGAAGCAATACCAGGAACACCCAAGTTATATTGTGTATATTAGGATTATCTTGTGTTAACCATTTCATTTCAGCTATATGCATTCCTGCTGTGAGGAAGAGTGTTGCAGGCAAGTAGGAAACTGTAATAGCTGTACACGGCAAAAGTACTATCTGCAACTGTATATGGGTCAGGTAGCCAACCCAATACTCTGATATGGTTTGTACACATCACAGATATTTACACCCACTAAGAATTTATGGTGTACACCTGCATTCTATTTATTAATGTACAGTTTATCTAGTATCTCTGTCATGCATGAATCTCATGCATATGTATTCATCTGTCACTGCAGTCTTGTATACAATTACCAGGTCATATTTTGTTTCCAGGAGAGCTCTAGGCAGATATCAGTCACTCAGTAGTTAGCAGTGGCTCAGTATCTCTGTTTGTTAAATGCTGTGTCTGATGTACATTTTGTCACCCACAGACCAGGGTTTTAGTCCAATGACAAGTACTAATAAATATTACTGAATCAGTTATGCATTGTTAACAGATGTTCTCTCCACAGGAATTACAGGTAAATGGGTGCAGTAGCCCTTATTATGGGTTAATAATATGTGTGTTCAGATGCAACAGACTGTTAACAGCATTGATCAGGAATGTAGTAAGACATCATAAAATAAAGGCAACAAGTACAATAGTAATAAAAGATAATACAATAAATATCATGTATAATCTTGGTATGGCTGTATGCCTAATGTGTCCCTGAAGATTTGCTGATGGTCTAACACCATGCCTGCCAAGGATGGCATGTTAGTTGTTTACTCTCCGAACTGTAAATGATACATGTCTCTCAAGTGTCACGCTGTCATGGACTGTAATCACCATTGCCTGATCCCTCTGTCACAGAGCTATCATTGACATGATAATGTCAATAGCACAGTCACACTATAACAGTCCACAGTATACCCGGAAGTTATATAGGTCCACCTGACATGTAATAGTCCCCTGTAATTGTATACCTGTAGGTGTTACTGCTTGGCCCATACTGTCCCATGTGGATAGCTTGAGAGGTATGTACATGCTCCAGCAGCTATAGGGCACTGTTATACATAAAGGAAGGACAGACCTGTAGAGTATATAACAGTACTGTTGCAAACTATATAGCCCATACTAGTATTAATGAACTGTATTTCTCTCTCCCCAACCCCTTATCTTCATCATAATTTATTATTATTATTATACATTGGTTATGGTTTACTACTAACATATGTTGTTCTCTAAATGTTATGTTGCACCTTTTATTATTGTTATGTATTACAATGGTTGCATACTAACATATATTGTTGAATTATATATGTTGTTGGCCTTATGCCATAACTATTACTGGCATGCTGTTACAATACTGACTGTTACCTTGCTTATTGTTCCATTCCATATACTATGCATTGTTATGTTAATGGATTATTTGCAATGTTCTTAGCATGCTGTTATAACTAACTATATGTTTTGTTCATTACTAACCTATACATATTGAAATACCTCAACACCACACCTCAGCTGGGTAGGCTGGTTCCTGGTGATCTGCCTACCCTACATCACCTGGCTGTGGCACCAAGTCTCAGCACATCTGGGACCCAAGCCAGTGGTGGCCTCTCTGCTGGCCCTGCACCACCTATGGATAGAACCACCTCAGTGGACAGGGCCCATCCCCACCTGTAAGCAGGGGTGAAGGGGAGATTGTCACCCAGGATTAGCTTCCGTTGATGGTGCATAGGATAGCTCATCATGTGTATGAGCAATGCTGGCACCAGATTGAGTGCAGACTCGCCAACCTAGTGGGGCCTGATGGCCCTAGTGCCAAGCCTCCAGCACAGCCAACTTTGGAGCAGTGAGGGAGCAGTGTTGACTACCAATGGGTGGGGATCTCAGTCACACTGCTGTCATCTGGGGGCAAATGGACCTCTGATTCCACAACATTCTCCCCGTCCAAGGTGTTTAACTCATGTGTCACACACTACCCTGTATGCTGTCTTGTCTGTCTGTAAATGCAACCTCTCCTACCCAATCTACTCCCTCAAATATACATATATCCCTTCCCCAACATTCCACTTTCTCCTTAAAAAAAAGGGCTCCTGTCCCACAAAAAATTTTTTGACCCATACATAACTCTCCATTTTGCACGTGTCCACTGGACACAACTAATTATTACATTATTTAATGGACAATTTTTTGTTGCGTCAGCCCTCTATCTGGGGTGTGAGGCTCCAAATTCCAAACTCTGTAAAACCTGCTCAGCTTTTGCTGTACAAAAAATGGAAAGCTATGGTCCATTCCTGCACAACACTATCTGCCTTTCAGTATGTTTTTCCCCCTGCTTGCTCCCATTTTACCACTTTCCTATCACCCCCCTTTTCTTTTCTTTTTTTCTTTTTAGTGTGTGTTTAAGCGGAGCTAAGCAGTGTGCCATGCAAACTCACTTAAAACTGCTTAAAAGTGCCTTAATAATCTTATGTGTTTCTCACACATCTGCAAAACAATCTCCCTTGCCAAATCTCAAACCCAGGCCTCTCTCCACTAGAGGACAGTGCATTAGCCCACTAGGCCACTCAGCTCTGCAATAAAACAGGTGTTTCCAGCAACATATACTGATTGCCACTGACACACTGCAAGTACATATAATGGGATAAATGGGAGTATACTTCCAACTGTGATCCAGACACTACACCAGTTCACAGCCAAATAAATAATGATAGATGTATGTGAGGCCGGGGATAGCAGGTATATCTCTCAACTGTACAGACTGTTGCAGAAAATGTCCATAGTGTTGCCCACTAGTTTTGGCATAATTTTCACAAAAACGTATGTTTCTGGTAAAGTACTGGCAAGTCATTAAAGATTGAGGTTAGGAAATCATGACAGACATTTGAGTGTCAAACTTTATACCCTTCAGAAAACACATGCTAATGCTAATCCTCTGTCATAGACTGTATGCATGCACATATATCTTGCAAATACACTTGCTGCAGCACTGACTCAGTAGTTCAGTCTGTTAAATGCTTTGTATGCAGTACATTTTGCCACCCACAGTCCTGGGATTGAATCCAGTGTGTTGCACTTTAATTAGATTCTTGTGAATACAGCAAATAATGAATAAGTCATGCAATTTTAACCAAATCAGGTTCTTGCTACTGAATAAACTGCTAATCATGTTTGCAAGTCAAAGGCCTGTAGGTAAGGACACACTGCACATATTCATATAGCCTACCTGTATGTTGCCTACTACTCTCTGATTGGCACTGTTTCATAACAGATGTACCTTAAACACATACCCTGACTGGACTGTTATGGGTAGCCTCACCCTGGCTCTGCTGTAACAACAGAGCTGACACTGCTCCCTCAGTGACACATACAGCTTGCTGTCCTCCAAAGTGTTCACACTTTCCGCATGTGTCCTAGGCTGCAGCAGAAGCTGCAGCCTGCAATATATATATATATATATATATATATATATATATATATATATATATATATATATATATATATATATATATACATATGTGTATATATATATATATATATATATATATATATATATATATATATATATATATATGCAGCTGTATGTTAAGCTACCTGCTGCAGACCTACCATACCTCACAACCCCCAAGAACAAGGGATCCAGACAACACCTGCATATAAAGGGGGGGGGGGAATCAAAGGTCATGTGACAGGGACATGTTTCACAGTTTAGCCGTACAAACATAGTGAGCTGATACACTAGCAGCTACTGCAGCAACATGCATATTCTGATGGGTATGACATCTGACACTCACATGTTTCTTTCCCTTTACTGACCTCAACCCACAATGTTTAACACTGAACTGCCAGATAGTCATGCCATTTGACAATGGCTAAACATAGCATGCAAAACTGTGGACATACTTCATAAGGCTCAACAGTGGATAGCATTTGCCCCTACCGTCTGTGATAATGTAGTCTCCACACCTCACTAATGTCCATCTCAAAGTCTAAGAAAGGGGCCAAGACCTACATGAAGGCCTTAAATATTACAACAATAGGCCTGTAGTACTTCTCTGAGAATGACATGTTGGTGATACTGTGTTGTCCAACAGCTACAGGTATGCCTTTCAACTGTGCCTGCTGTGAATTACATCACAGCTGTGGCGCTTTCACTCCCTCCTACAATGGTCGACTACTGTACAAATTCTACTGGATTATGTGTTAGGCATATTGACAGTAAGGGTGATCACAACTGTCATATCACATGATGTACTGTCATTCAGCCCCTCTCAGTCTGTGAATGTCACACAGAAATAGTGCAGACATCGTAAAGGTGTCCCTGACTGTTCCTGAAGTAGCCTGGCTAGGTCACAGTTTAGTGGACATTCATATGTCATTGCTTGAGAACTATGACTAACATACCTGGCAAGCCCCTATACCAGGATGTCAGGTCATAGTCATTATTACTGGGGAGATACAGGACAAATCTCAGCAACAGAGTGTACATATTGGTCATACAAAGTAAGAGAATGAATAGAGTAACATATATTACTGTAGCATAACTGTTTTCTGAGACTTCTGCCACGTGACAGCCACATTCTCTATATTCTGAGAACAACCATCAATTATTGGCCAAATCTTGCCAGACATTCACAAGTTTGTGAAAAAAGGACAATATATAACAGACACACATACACATTCTGCAAACATCTGTGTACTGGAAAAGTATGACACCTACAGGGAGGATATACTGCAGCAGGTTTGCATTGCTGTCTGTCATTGTGGCACAGTAATGTTGCTGTATTGTTCCCATACACTTGTAATAACACACACCTATGTGTCTGACAGCATGACATAGTTCTGAGACTTTGACCACAGGTGACACACCACAGTAGAGGGCACTGCTGGGTGTGGAGACATACAGCGCACTCTGTCATGGCACACGGGGACATAACCAGTATTGCTACAATGTTGGTGATAGCAACATACATAGTGTGTTGATGGACTGTGGGGTATGGTGTGGGAGATAGCAGTGTATAGTGCAGACCAATTTGGATGTGCAGGGTCCATACTTAGTGGCTATCAATGCATCTGGTCCTGTGATGTGTTCCCCTCTTGTTGTTTTTCAGAAAGGATGTATCAAAGGAAGCACCTACCATTTTCAGAGGCTGAAAATAATGTCTTCCTGGATGGCCTCAGACTGCATTAAACATTCTGCTTCCAGGACTCACCAGCACTGTGACCAACATGCAGCACTGTGGGCTGACCTCATCACACCAGTCAACCAAGTAAGGCTACAGGACTTAACCTAGAAGCAGGTCCAACACCGGGCCACATATATGGCCAATGCTGCATGGCAAAGGGCTGCTGTTGTGTCCAGGGACTGTGCTGCCACCGGTGGAGGGCCTGCAGCAGAACAACCACTCTTGAACACAGAGGAATTCCTAGCAAACCTTGGATCAACTACCAGCTTCCAAGTATCCATCACCCCATACATCATGGAGGTGGGTGCCACAGCATCCACAGCAGAGGAGTGTCCAGGTAAGCTTCCAGTGTTCATCAGTGTAATACTGTATCAGTCATTAAGGCAGCCTCTGCATACCAGTACATGGGTGTCAGGTCTATCTGTATTGGGGATGTGGTTTGATTTTAACACACAGTTGTGCACACATACTCAGAATTTCAACAACATAGGCAGTATCACATTACCTACTGCACATGTTGATATACGCACATATTACCCAGTAACAATGCCACATTTGGTATTGCCAACAATATCTCTCCTTCACATTTCCATAGGTAAGTCAGGTGTGGCCGTAGTCTAAGGTTCTGTACCTGGTAAATGTGATAGTGTTGTTTTACAGATCATATATATATATCCTAAGAATGTTAACAGCTGACACTTAGCCCTAGGCACAACTGTTATGCTTAGCCAGAGTACAATACTTGTATGTTCAATTTTGGAGGGGTTAACTGATGTGCATCGAATGGGTAATCACAGTTGTGTACTTGCAGGAGCAGTAACACATTTGCACTTGTTTTTGAGAAGGTCTATGCAGTCTGCTATACAGGAGTCAATCACTCACAGATGCCTTTTCACACACAATATGGAGATGGTACATACCTGAGGCAATGATACTAGAACAGGTATAGTATGCTCAAGATGGGTGCACTATGTTTTAGATGTAGGTCTATCACATACACTGACGTATTGCTTATCACTTAGATGTATATTACTGGCAATATTAACCAGGCATAGCTGCAGTGCATGTTAGAAAGGTCCTGTCTTGTCTGTGTATGTTGTACTCTGCTTATGAGCTGTGCATGAGAACAGAAATAAGACATGGTATGTGTAATGCATTTGTAGCTCTTCACCTGTATGAGTAAGAGTGTGGATTATTAAACATAATAGTGCAGGTAGTAATGTACTTAATTTGTCTTCCTTCTTCCAGGTGAACATGGGGGTTAGAGAGTGTGCTTCCCTCACAACCTTATGTCAGTGTCTCATCAGATTTTGATGATGATGGTGGCCTTAGTGAGACAGAGGTGGGGCTATTGGGGGCTGAATCTGTTCCATGGGTTGACATCCCACTTCCTCTTCCAGTGTCCCCACATACAGTCAGTATGCCCACAAATACCCAGACCCCTGCATTCATAGATATTGGACAGTGACAGTGTGGTGACATCGAACAGGAGAGTGTGGCAACTATGGGATCAATGAGTGTAGACACTAGCCATAGCCATACAGCTGGTGAGGTCCCACACAGGCAGATTGACAGAAGTGCTCGAAGGGTCACTGCATCCCATCCGATGCCTATCAGAGGTGTCACATCATGGGTCATTCAATGCAAGTTGTGGTCCATCTTGGAGGCACAGTCACATTCCAAACACAACAACAGATGGATGCTCAGGATTATGGATGCAACACAGTCTGGCATCTGTGACTCCCTCCACCACATTGGTGATGCAATGGATCATTTCACTGATGTAGTGGACAGACGGTAAGGTGAGACATTGTCAGTCCTTGACAGCATGTTGTCTGTGTTGGAACATCTGATGGGAGTAGGGCACAGGACACGTGGACATAGGTCAGCAACTCCATTTCCTGAGATTCCACATGGCTGCGCACATGCACGGTCCTGTAGTGGCATTACCTCCAGCACTACATAAGGGAATGTGCTGTCCACACCACAACATGGCAGGCCATGGGCACATGGTCCTGGTTGGTCCCGTGTGGGACACTGGGCCAGAAGACATCAGTCACCATCAGCACAAGCACTGCATCTGTCCCTGGGCATGGTGGTGCCAATGCCACTCCTGGCACAGCCAGTTCCCATCTTCATGGCCGGAGATGGTGAACTGTCCACTCTACTATATATGGTCCACAACTGTCCAACATTCACATGTGATGGACTAACACTTGGTTTAACTGTGTACATGCACACATTCAAACATCACTGTCACATGCAGGTCACCAAAAGACACACATGGCACCTCCCCAAGTCCCAGCTAAGAAGCACCCTTCCTGACTCACACACATGCTGTCAACTGTTTGGCACAGCCTAGGCCTCTGGCAGCCTACACCACATCCTGTGCATGTGGTGATACCTGTGCCACATCCCTGCCATCCATATCATCAATGCAGGGACATGCAAATATGTGTCTGATGCTCAGGGTGACTATATTACATTATATGTAGTTTTGTATTGCAGTACTGTTATGCCATGACAGGTGTTGTATGCTGGCATGTGTCACGAGTACACATCAAATTTTGTGTACTTTTGTTGCATGATGCTAGATTGGCAGTAGTGTTGCAGAATGACAGGTGTCTCACAGAACTGTGTTTGTTTCTGTTCCAGGGGTCTGAGTGGCTAAGTTATGGAGACTTGGCAACAATACAGCAGCACAGGACAGCATGGAAGCACAGCAGAAATATGATATCAGCAAGGTATGGCTGTATATGTACATGGTTACCTAGGTGCATATGTGTAGATCAGTTTGTCAGGACAATGGGAGCAGTCAGTGTAATCTTGCATGCATACCCTGTGGCAAGGCCTGCTACCCTTGATACATGTCACCTGGGTGTTCTGTACATGCAAATGTAGGTGGTGTCAGATAGCATTTATGCCTCGGTAGATGTGGGCTATTTAGGGCCAGCAGATAGTGACAGGGCAGTAAAATGCATGGCAATTGCACACCCATATAGCCATACATGTACTGCTGTATGGGAACATATTTGTGCATTCACACAGAGTTGTTCTTCTGGAGATTAGAACTCCTACCTATCTACTAGTATACACTATAGCACTAAGTACTTATCACATACACTGCAAAGCTTATCTGTTTTGAAATTGTCAGCCAGTGCTCTTAAGGTGGATAACATCAGCAGGCCTTGTAAAGGAGGCCAGTGGGGAGGCTGGCAGGTTGTCACAGGGCCTTAAAATGTATAACCATTGCACAGAGATAGGCACACTGCTGCAAGGGGATATATTTACACATAGAGTTGTCCTTTTGGAGAGTAGAAGAAACCCTATCTATCTATTAATATACACTATAGCACTAAGTATTTATTGCATGTGCCATGGACCTTAGCTGTTTTCATATTGTCAGCCAGTGCTGTTAAGGTGGATGATATCAGCAGGTCTTGTAAAGAAGGCCAATGGGGAAGCTGGCATGTAGTCACAGGGGCTATAAAGTGTATAACCATTGCACAGAGATAGACACACTGCTGCAAGGGGATATATTTACACAGACACACACACACACACACACACACACACACACACACACACACACACACACACACACACACACTTGTCCTTTTGGAGATTAGGACCCCTACCTATCTATTAGTATACACTATAGCGCTAAGTACTTATCGCAGGCACCATGGAGCTTGTCTGTTTTGAGATTGTCAGCCACTGCTGTTAAGGTGGATGTCATCAGCAGCCATTGTAAAGGAGGCCAATGAAGAGGCTGGCAATTAGTCACTGGGCCTTAAAATGTATAACCACAGAGATAGGCACACTGCTGCAAGGGGATATATTTACACACACACACACACACACACACACACACACATACACATACACACACACACACACACACACACACACACACACACACACACACACACACACACACACACACACACACAATGGCTGATGTGAGATTAGAACCCCAACCTACCTACTATTACACACTATAGCTCGAAGCACATGCCATCGGTTACATGTTGTATACATGGGTCTGCAGCCACAATACTTGTGGGCTACTTAAACTTGCCTTGTCTTACACAGCTTGTGTGGCCTGCAGAGAGAACCTGCTTTCTGCTGTTGTTGTATCTAGTATCCTAGCAATGGGGTCCCTGTTAATACTCCTGCTATGTGTGTGTATGATTACCAGTATCATCATTTCTGGCTGGTTGCACTTTACCAGGTGACAATTGGCCAGTGACAATATGGCCTGTCCAAGTCCTGTGTTGAAGCCATTGCACATTACAACACCTGCTCACCATTGGCTGTCTACATGGTGACATTCCACAGGTACAGGGTTCTGTGGTTGGTTGGATTATGTTGTTATGCGGCCTTGGTCATATATATATATATATATATATATATATATATATATATATATATATATATATATATATATATATATATATATATATATATATATATATAAAAAACAGGTATGCCAACATAGGTTTAACTGTGTGTGCATTATGTATTAGTGCTATATAGATATATGTGGAAGGCCTACATCACTCTACACATTTACGTATCTCTCTCTCTCTCTATATACATATATATATATATATATATATATACATATATATATAGATACATATATATATAGGAGCAATGGGTCTCATAAAAAGAATGTTCAGTCATATATAGGTATGCTACTGATACATGTAACTCTGTATGAATTGCAAAAGGAATCAATTATGGGTACATTGCAGGCTATGGAAAGAACACTTTTGGCTAACATCAAAGACTGAAACAATACTAATTTCACAAACTTTAATCATACTTTGACTTAAGAATGGAGTCCATTCCCATCATGTTATGAGAAATCCAAAAGACTTGGTGAAATTAAGCTGGCAGGTAGGGTTTTGGACTTTATTATGAACATAGTTGGATATTGTAACTTTGAAACAAGCTTTTAATAGTTTGTAGTCAATTAGCCTAGAGCTTGTAATACAGATAAACTCTCAAATACATGTCACTATATGCAAATTGTTACCAAGGCTTGTACTATATGTTGCTTGATCATCTGATTTGTTTATTCTGACTGCATTCTGAACAGAGTTAACATAACATGTACTGCTGTATAACCTCAAAATACAGAAATATTGTTGTCAGGTTTTCTTATAATTTTAGTCATTCAAATGCTAAATAGCAATCCAGAAACCATGATCTGTGTATCAAGAAGATGAAGATACATGAGGAGCAGTAAAGGGAATGAGCACAAATCTGTACGCTGTTTATCAAGAGGATGCACAGACTTCAGCAACAGTGAAGGGATTGAGGTATGTGGTATTTATATTCAGCCTTACTTTTCCCCTGTAAGACAATTAACATGCCTCTATCTCCAGTATGCCATTTTATTCAGATTGCATCCATGCTTGCAAAGTTGATGCATCCAGAAGGTATATCTTCTAAGTATTAATTTAATGTGTATATCATTTCCTGTGCAAATGATTTTGTGTAAACTATATTTGTGTTGTCATTCGAAAGGCAGTGGTTTATACTGAGGATAGAGGATGTATGCTGATACAACCAAAATTATAGTCACCTGTGTTCTGCTTGTACAGTGTTTTAGACTGAATGTCTTAGATGGAAGTTCTGTGCATGTCTGTTTGCTGTATTGGTACTTGCTGCTGACAGCATATGACACAGCTTTTACTGTTTCAGCTCTCTCAACACCATTCAGTGAGTGACTTGTATGTATGGTAGTGGTTCTCATTTTAATTCATAGTATGTGCATCTTGTTTATTCATTTGTTGAATGGGTATCTGCTGTTTTCTAGTATCAGGGATGCTGGCAAAGCTCAATTGCTATGTATTGCTTGAGTTCTCTCTTTTGTGTATTGATATGCATATTTAAACCTTACTGTCACACATGCCAATCTTATTGAGTCTGTGCAACTTATGTCCACTATAAGCATATCCTTGCATCTACATATGTCAGTGTAATATTCTTTAATTCAGTGACACTTACATGGTCTGACAACAACATTTATATATGTCTGCTATTTATATACATCAGAACAAGGTTATGCTGTCTTTTGAACTGGCAGTGTGTAAAGATGTGACCCATACAATTAATTCCCATTCTTATATCAGTATGTAGCAGTGTTACCTGTTACTCATGAAGCACTGTTAAACTCATTTGCATAAATGTTTCAGCAATATACTTGCATGTGTATATGAGGTGATTTTCATGAGATCGCATATCTTATGCCGTTTATCTCCATATGTAGTAGAAGTTGTGCATATTACTGTTTTATCATTTTGTGTTATTTTTGTAGTGACGCTTCAACATATATGTGTATACTAATCTTTGTAGTCAGATTCTCTGTGTGTGGCAGTTATTGATTTAATGTTATATTACTCACAGCTTGTCCAGAGTAGCATGGTATGTTTATAACAATATTTATTTATTTTATTTATTTTACATTTGTTGACCGGGCTAGTCCAACTGGATACAAGTCCATTTTCAGTAGATGCCCAGGGAGATAAGCTCCACTATAATCTACATAAATACGAGACAAACAAAAAGTACAAAACAACAAAAAAAAAACAATCCAAAATACATAAACTTGAAAATATCCATCAACAAGTTGATTTATACTGTAACTTAATTCTACTGTGGATGAGTACAAATGTTTAGCAAGGCAAAAATACAGTAATGTTTACCATGAGAAAAGTCTTAGATAATTCACAAAGAGGGGAGTGAGAGGATTAATTTACTAAATTCAGCAAGGTGGGTGAGTGGAGGGGAGATGTAGAAAAAGGTAATACTGGGGGGGGGGGGTTAGTCTGGGTTAGTACATGGACATAGCCATTGTAACTTTAGTTGAATTTTTAGTTGTTTTTAAAGAGTGGTAATGATGAGAGAGATGTCAGTTTACTGGGAAGCTTGTTCCAAATCTTCCCCACTGAGTTTGAGAAAAGAGAGTTACCTGCCTTATTGTGGGATTTCTGAATGGTTACCAGTAGTTTATTTGCAGATCGAAGGGTAGATAGGTTTGTGTAGGGGGAGATGATGTTTTTGAGAATAGGAGTTTTATTAGGCTGGTATAGAATATTATGGGTAATGGAGAGTTGTTGAAATTCAATTTGGTTATTAAGTTCTAGCCAACCTAGAAGTTTGAGATTTAGACAGTGATGAGTTCTAAATGGGGAACCTGTAGCAAACCTGGCAATATTGTTATAAGAAGTGATCAATTTGTTTAGGTTGCTTTTGGAAAGATTAGTAAAAATAGGTGAGGCATAGAGGAGGGTGGAGGTCAGATGGGTCTGGGCAATAGTAGCTCTAGCATCTGGGGTGAGAAAGGGTTTTATCCTATACAAGGATCCAAGTTTTCTGTTTACAGTTTTAATTGTAGCATTAATATGTGAATCAAAGTTGAGGTTATTATCAATTATTACACCTAAGAGTTTGGTAGTTGGGTCAGGAGCTATGATTGTGCCATCGATGGATGTAATAGAGAAATGAATCGGGGTGGATTTTATAGTAGGAGTGAAGAGTAGTAGTTTAATTTTTTTGGCGTTTAGGAGTAGACAACGTTGTTGGAACCAGTTTTCTACTTGGTTAAATACAGTTTGGGTGATGGAGTGCAGTTCAGATGAGGTGGAAGCTTTACAAATCAAAGTGGAGTCATCTGCATATTGTATGCAGGTAGGTAGAGGTAATATAGTGGAAAGGTCATTAATGAATATGGAGAAAAGTAGTGGTCCCAGGATTGATCCTTGAGGGACACCAAGGGTAATAGGGAGATGTTTGGATAGGTTGTTGTCCCACAGGACAGACTGCTGTCTATTGTCCAAGTAGGACTTGAACAATTGTAGTGCTTGTGTGTCAAGTGAGAATGAATTTAGTGTGTTGAGAAGTATTTGATGGTTAACCATATCAAAAGCTTTAGATAGGTCAATAAATAGTGCAGAGGAGAGCATGTTATTGTTACAAAGTTTATTTATACAGTCCATAAAGGATAGGAGGGCAGTGGTGGTACTATAGGATGGTCTAAAACCATGTTGACAGTCAGCTAATAGATTATTTTGGAGGATGTGGTCAAGAAATTGTTGATGTATGCATTTTTCCATGATTTTGGCAAGTGGTGATAGTAGGGCTATAGGTCTATAGTTGGAGTGTTCAGTTGAGTTACCACCCTTGTGAAGTGGGATTATGTGAGAGATTTTCCAGAGTGAAGGGATGTAGCTTTCGGTTATGGTTCTATTGATTAGGATAGAAATGAGATAGGCAAGAACTTTTGCAGCAGTTTGAAGGAATTCCGGTGGTAAGAGATCAGCTGAGGGAGTACAAGGTTTAAGTTTGTGAAGTAGAGTATAGATGTAGGTTGTAGGAATAGGTTTTAGGTGAAAGGTAGGAATAGGTTTTAGGTGAAAGGTAGATGGTAGGGATGTTAGGGAGGATGAGGGGGTAGAGTTAATAGGTGGTAAGGTGTTAGCTAGAGATTGGACAGTTTCTGAAAAAAATGTATTGAAAGCATCCGCTATCTGGATGGGAGAGTTTGGAGAGAGACCAGATGGGGTTGGTGTTTTGGAGTGGCCTGGATGTAATAGTTTGCTTATGCCTGACCAGAAGGTTTTGGGTTGACTTTGGTGCTTGTTCTGGAGTTTCAAGAAATAGTTTTTTTTATCCTGAACTATTGATTTTTTGGTGGCATTTCTAAGCTGTCTAAAGAACTGCTGATCGATTGGGTCTTTAGTGTTTCTCCATTTGGACCAGATTTTGTTTCTTTGAAGGATTCTTATAGTGGGTGAAGGGGCATGGAATTCAAGAATTTGTAGGAATTTGGAGTTGAAATAGGATACTGCTTCATCAAGTGGTAGGTGCCTTAAAGGTGACCAGTCACAGGATTGAAGTTCAGATTGAAAGGCTAAGGGGTCAAAGTGTTTTTTGTTGCGGGTGATTTTAAAGGGAGTTTGATTTGGGATAAAGGATTTTTGTCTAGATAAATAGGTAAGTGAGTGGTCACTAATATCGTCGGGAAGGATGCCAACTTTGTAAGAGAGGGGGTGTTTGTTGATGAGGATCCAATCTAGTATACTTTCTTTGCCGCTGAGTTTATGGATTCTGGTGGGGGTGATAATAGTTTGGGAGAAGCCATAGAGATTTATATGGGCTGTAGGTTTAAGAGTGGCACAGGTGTTCCAGTCTATATTAAAGTCACCGAGTACAATGGTTTCTTGAGGGAAGGATGTCGAAAGCCAGCAGAGGATACTTTCTAGGGTGCTGATGTTATTGCCTGGGGGTATGTAGGTGCATATTATGTAAATGGATTTTGTAGCACTGAGCTGGAGCTTAGAGATAAGGATTTCTACATTGGTGTCTAGAGGTGGTTGTATTAGTAGAGAAGTGATTTGTAAATTAGATTTATGCAGTATTGCTACCCCACCACCCTTTTTGGTGGGTCGGTCTAATCTTAAGATATTATAACCAGGTGGGAGTATTTCATTGTCTTTTGTAACAGGTTTAAGCCAGGTTTCAGTTATGCATAGGATATCAAAAGAGTGAGTATCTAGTAGTGCGTGTAGTTGGCTTACTTTATTGTTAGCACTCCTTATATTAAGGTGAGCTATATTTAATGCTGTATATATTTAATGCTGTACATGTATATCACTCCTGTGTATGTGTATTGTGCAGATATGATGCATGCTGATACTGTGAAAGATGCACATATTGTAGCAGATGTCATCATGATTTCCCATGTGCTTTATTTCAATTGATGTCACTGTGTATTTGGTTTAAGATTTTGATAGGTAGGCTTAATCATTCATATATCAAGATTATCCTACAAATGTGTTGTGATGGTGTCATTGCTGCATGTACCCTCATGTTATCATGTGATGGAGAAAACCATTAAAGCATTTCTTCTGCATTTTTTAACCATCTTTACAGCCCAGTAATGTGACTTTTACACTTGCACTACATCCTTACAGTACAGTTACATTAGGTAGACAATTATTACACACATCCTGTAAAGGAATTGTTGATATTGTTAATTGCTCATCATACAAAATTGTACTGTTTATCTGAGTGCGCATGTCAACTAATTATACTCATTAAAGTACAGCTGTCATTGTTCATTGATGTTTTCATACCTTACTAAATGTAATTACAGATTGTAAAGCAATGGTTAAACCTTGGACTTCAATACTTGCCTTCTGAATTACAGATAGATTTTGATATTGATATGTGTGTATGCGCGCGCACGTGTGTCTGTGTGTGTGTGTGTGTGTGTGTGTATGCGCGCGCACATGCAAGTGCATGTGTTTGTGTTCATGTTCTCCTTTATAGGCCATTTTATATGTTACTTTGACATGTACTCTGTTGTCTCATAGCTCTGTTCTGTTATACTTCCAACACACACATATCATAACTGGCAGGTTTCCTTAAACAACTTTGATGGTGGCAAATGCTACATTGTCACACGACGTACATGATGTGTTTCTACATTAAGGAGATGATAATGTTTGACATATTGACTGAATTATGTGAATGCATTACTTATGACATGGATGCATTGTAAATGTGTTTTCCCCAACAATCTGACTTATAAAACAGGCATGTTTGTAACATGTTAAGGTTGGATGTATTGCACACTTTAATAAAAGCAGTACAGATGGATTAATTCTCACCTTAGTTACACATCACATACATAAGACTTAGATACTGTGTACAGCATATGAATCATTTATATTTTTGTACTTATTGCTGTTCTTTTTACTCTTACTGCTATTTTAGAA
Source organism: Protopterus annectens (assembly GCF_019279795.1). Lineage (NCBI taxonomy): Eukaryota > Metazoa > Chordata > Ceratodontiformes > Protopteridae > Protopterus > Protopterus annectens. Next base: position 304,572,633 of record NC_056745.1, on the reverse strand, counting down.
ATATGCAAGAATATGCAGTTATTGTCATGTTAACAGAGTGCAGGACCTGTGACAGTCCATCCATCCACCAAAGAAGATACCAACATGCTTAGCTGCATCCAGCAGAGTTTGACTTCATGGACCAAGGAGGACATCGGGATGATGATGACAATGAGGGACTGGGGTCACCATGCACCATCATTCCTGAAGACTGACATCAATGACAACTTCCACCATGAAAGCTAGAAGACCTGAGAGATCAGATTTGTGATCCTGACACTTTTATATTCTAGACTAAGATGAGGAACATGATAGGCACATTTTTCCAGGACATGGCATGAGCCATGACTGACTCCTTCCAAAAGATAGCAGGAGAGATCATTCAAGATGTTTGACCCCATCTGGGAAGGCCCTCTTGAATGTAAGCATTGTTGGTGTGAACCAATCATGTCGTGCTGGCACCGTGGTGTATTCCTATTTGTCTATATTTCAGTATTACACATACATTTGTACAAACATCCTATACTGCATTTATTCCTTTAAGATGTACCTCATGTTGCACAAATCACAAGTCAGGTCATATAGGGCTATATTTTATCTCTACATTCTGAAACTTGTTAAAATATGTCATAGGCATTATCACCATTATGTGAAATGATCATCAGATGCTGTCATTCCTGCAAACAGCACTATGGACAAGTAGGAAAAGTATTCCTGCACTCTGTATGTGGCTTGCTTCATCTGCATGCAGTGGAACATAACATTGTTATTTCTGATTTAGTCTGCCCTTGCATGTGACAGATATGCATGATGTAGTTAGCTGCCTGCCACTGTGACACACACCCTGTTAGCAATGATCATCTGAATACATGGAAAGGTGGTGACAAAAGCAAGTGTGCTATGTTACAAATGCTAAGTTTAATAACATTTCACACACACACACACACACACACACACACACACACACACACACACACACACACACACACACACACACACACACACACACCACTTTAGTGTCATTCTCCTATGACTAAATGCTCATGGGTGATATATTTGTATATTTTGCACACAGTGGTGTGTCAATTTTTATGTTTGGTATGCCTGTTTACATATATGACATATCATTGTATTTGAACCATTACTGACATTGGTGAGTCGCTTTGCCCTTGTGTGTGATGTTTAATACTAATTTGTGTGGCACAAAGGACACATTTTTTCTAATGTCATTATGTAGGCCTCCAGAGTTAACATCTATATAGCTTGTCTCCTTGCTATATGACATTAACCACAATGACTGACATTCCACAATGTCTTTTGTAAATTCATGATATTATCATAGGAATAGCACAAGTATTCAGTACCTTTATTGTGTGGCCTTATTATGGTAAACACCACTGTATTGTGCCTATAGCTTCTTTTCTGAGTAATAACTTTGTTATGAATTACATATACTCATATAAATTGTTTCATTTTGTATGCTACAGCTTTACTGCTGTACATTTGTATGCCCATAGCATCATCAACACACACAAATCACCTGCTGTAATGCAATATTATAAATAATTCTCCCACAGATGGTGTGCCATAGTTGTGCCTATATGACTGCCCTTTGATTAGTCATACACATTTACATGTTATATTGTTATCACTTTTGGTGAATGTGCCACCCACGGTCTTATGTTAGTGTTACAGTATATATATGGGTATTTGGTATGCATCCCTACTTTCATTATGTACTTATGCTAATTACTGTTTACCTGATGCTTATTACTGTGTTATTTGTACACAGACATGTTAATTGCCATCACCAATGCACACTGCACACATGTTGGATGTTGGCCCTTTGCTACATGTATCTTGTAGGGGACTTGCAGTCCATCTTGTTTTGGGGACACATGCATGTGCAAATCTTTACTTGTTCATGCTTGCCTTGTGTTTTTCTGAGTCTGCTTTTTCATGCTTGCATTTCCATACTACTGTGGACATATATTGTCTTCCTCACCTTACAGCTTTGGGCTATATGTTTCACACATGGCATATGCACACATGTATGTGCACATTTGGGTAATATATTATCATTGGAATGTAGGTGCACTGAGTTTATGTGACATTCTGCTACTATGGTAAGCTATCATACACATGCAATGCACAGCCACACAATGTGGTGATCATTGTGATGTTTCCATCTATGTTCATGTTTTACTTCTGTGCTGTGCATTCACAGGACATACTTTCTATGGTTTCTGCAGAGCTATGCTTGTACAGGCTTACATACCTTAAGTTCTATTATTCATATACTGTTTAGTAATATTTTTGTATCATCATATGGCTTCTACGTGGCAATTTCACATTCCATGTTATTGCTGAGGGTATGTGCAATGAGCTTCTCGAAGGTTTGTCTTGTTTTAATAAAACCTACACTGCATACCTGAACACCATGTCTCTGGCATGGATTGCCTTCTTTCACATCAGGATTCCATTTCTCCTGTCTATCTATGTAGTGTCTATAGTTAGTGGTTTATTATACAGCTACACTACTCATTTCTGCTTTGCTGCATTATTCTGCTTGATACTGTGCTTACTTATTTGTCTGTCACATACAAGTTAGAGATTCTAAACTGACCTCTATTTTTCTGCCCCTACATTTTCCTTGCTGGATTTACTCAGTCTTGTTATTGTTTAGCTTACACTTGGACTACAAACAGCCTAGTAGATGATTATATTTGATGTTCATTATGTACAGTCATGCCAGCATTCTCCATTTAGTGTCCTATGTTGCATGCCACCCATCAGTCATAGTCCCTTTGGGATGACTGTGTGACATCCCAACACTTCTTTGTGCATGTAATGTACTATCAAGGTGCACCATGTCTCTTATGCATCCCTACCCTGTTTTTAGTCATTCTTTAACACATGTTATACAGTCACTATGCGTGCTGTCTGTGTACCTCATCTATTCTTTATGTCGATTACTGACCTTTGACTGTTGTGTCTTGTGGGACTTGTTTTATGTTTGTATACACACTTTCCCACCTCCTCTTTCCATGTCTTTTCCATATCTTCTATTCTCCAAAAAAGAAATAAAAAGAAAATAAGGCCCATTCCCACCCAAAAAAAATTGCATATGCCCTTCCGGACACTCCCTTTGACCTTCCTATATTCAGTCATCCCTCTTGTGTGCCTCTCTTCTTCACCTTCACTCCACATCTGCTTTGCTATCACTATTTGTTCTTCAGTGTGTGCATTATTTGTGTTCCCCACACATGTGCCTCAGCCATTTTTAGATAAAGATAGCATTGACAATGTATCTGAGAATGCCACTTCACCATAATTATTATTATTTTTTTTTTGCAGATTCCACAAATTACAGATGTGTGTGTATTTACATGTTAGTGTTTTGTGACATAATCCCCAACATATTGTATTTTTTCTGTTTTTATGGGACTATTGCTTATGCACATTTGTCCTCAATAAGGGTTTTACACATATTACTGACTTGTTCTACTGATTTTGTCTTCATTCTACACAAGTACATTGCTAATGCAAATATATCACTTTAGGGACAATTTTTTGTGGAATATCATTTTGTAATATCCAAATGTAATTGTGCTCATATCACTGGTTATTCATTATGTTTGCATTGTGGAAAATTATGTTTATTAGACGTGGTCACATTTGCATATCACTTGACTTTTCACAAATCTTGAGTGGAAGTTAGTGCAATCTGATGAATTCTCTGAAGTTTTTAGAATCTGGCCCATAGAAAATATTCTGTTTTTTAACTTTTTTTTTCCATTTAAGTGCCATTGAACAAATAGTGCCCTGTGAAACAGCCCTTACTGAATTCTGATTTAGACATTTTGAAAGCATCCCATGTCTTCAAAACAATGAGATCTTGTATGCCATTTTGTAACTGGTTCCTATAGAATAATAATAATAATAACAATAATAATAATAATAATAATAATAATAATACATTTAGAAAATGTTGCTTTCTTATATTTACAGCTAATGGTTTTGCCATAGCTAGACACTCCGCATCTTATTTTTTCAGACTTTGCCTCTAAGGCAGTAAAACATAACTCTCTCTTTAATATACTCTGTTGCCTGCATCTATGAAAGAAAGAATATTCAGTCTTCCTATTGACAGGCCTGCCATTCCTTATCTCAATAAACTTCAGACTTTCTGCTTTAAGAGGACAATTGATGAAATTCATTATTGTATATGTTATGTTAAGAGAGCATTTGACAAAGTAAACATTGTTGCTAGGGAGGCTGGACTGCATCACCAAAGGGGATAGTCCATTTTGTTTATACTCTGTGGCAAGTGGCTAGCAGTTCAATCAAGTGATCATCAAACACATGGTTTGGTTCTCCATCTTGTTTCACTTTCATCAGCTGTACTTTGATTACAGTTAGCCTAACTTGTTCCACTATATCAGCAGAGCTGATCACTAGTGGCCATCCTGGCAAGACATAATTAAAATTCCTTTGTTTTAATAATGACTAAAAAAAATGTATGTTTACTGTCAGTATAAGCGTGTTGCTGGATCATGTCCTCCTGTAGGTATTTGCAATTTGGGGGCATCACTAACAGTCAGGTTTGGGCTATAACAGAAAGTTTCTCCCATTGCGTTGTTCTTCCCCCTCAGGTTAGTAATAATTTTAGTCATGTTTGACCTTAGATACAAATTAAAAATAAATTAGTAAATATAAACTTTTAATTAACAAGCACACTTTAGGTATCAGTTTTGAGGGAGAGTAATTATTAAATCGCTCATTCACTGCCAAAAATGTGTAATTGCTTTCTTGTGGAGTTTTATTCCCTAGTCCTGAATAGCAGTGTCCCAAAGCAATCCATAAGTATTATTTAATGGAAGGAGGTAGAGGAAGGTTTATAGTAGTACAGTCAGGTTGTTGTTAAATTTGTACTTTGGTTTTAAATCATCGTGGTTTTATAGAAGTGAATGGTCACATTGCAGCTGGCATTAAAAAAATAATAAAGTAACATAAAGGGAGGGGTGATTGTTTTCCCCTGATATCAAAGGCATGGGTCGTTCAGTTGCCTTCACAGCTCATAATTCCTGTCACCATGCATATGCATGTATCTGTAGCTTTTTTTCACAGTTAAGTTAGATTCATTTCTGTTGGCTGTCAAAACTCAGGGTGAATGAGTTTCTAGTTCTTCTTTCAAAGTGTAAGTTTGTCAGGGATTATTCAGGTCATTGTTCAAAAAATAAATAAATTGTTAAGTAAAACAAAATGTTTGATGTATTCTTCCTTCCTGATCAGCTTTGTGCATTCAAATGACAATGTTGTTTATTCTCCATCTAAACCATAGCTCTCAACCAATCAGGTTTAAATCTGAATAGAATCAGGGACAAAGCCAGAAATAATCAGGGACACTTTTAAAATATTGGTACTATTAACATGAGCCATTAATTGAATAACTAAATGTGAATTAATATACATTTTCTGAAGTAAAATAAATATATAATTCTAATTATTGTGATTTTTTTTTAATTTACTGCAATTCTTCACTTTTCTCCAAACATCACCAGTATTAGGACGTACCAAGGGAATTAAGAGGGATAAAGCAAAAAAAAAAAAAAAGAGAGAGAGAGAAGGAAAGAAAGAAAGAAAGAATGAAAAAAAAAAGAAAGAAAGAAAGAAAAAGTGAGTTATAATCAGGGTGTTTTAATTACATCAACCTCAGTTAGTATGGATTAGTTCAATTGTTGATTTGGCATGAGCCCCCTCTCCCATCCCATGCCCCCCTTCATTCTTGGTGTTCTAATTTGTTCCAGAGTAAACCAATCTATAATGTTATATATTGGCTATAGCTATTAAGAGGTCCAGAGGGGTTCAATCAGTCAGAGGCTTGAAACTTTCCCTTGTGTTTCTTTATAAAATAATAGCAGCAAAGGTAGCACCAGTTACCATGTCCATACTTTTATAGATTGAAATAGTGTACTTACTTGGAATACATATATATTTTTAAAAAAGTAAATTAAAATAAAGAAGTTAAAAATCGTGTTAAGGGTATTTAATATCTATTATGGTTCCATAGTTGCTTACCTTTAAAAAAAGTCGGAGAGGAGGGGAATCCTTAATGATAATAAAAGCATGACTTTTATGATAGCAATTATTTCTTTTCCATCCAGTTTATCTTATATGCAATATGCCAGAACTGTTCAGTGAATTTCTAATTAAGTTCTGTTGTCATCAAGGTAGAAGAATGTGCTATTTTTTCCTCTAACATGGGAATCACAGGGATGACCAGACCATGTTGCTAATATTGGTTCAATTCATTATCACAGTGAATGTATTTTGTTTGAAACTCATTCATTGGTAGAGTTAGGTATTATTTTCACAATTCTGTTTTTGTTTCTCCTCCACAGGTTCATAAACTCTACAGCCTTTAAAATCTCCATGGCAAGAATAACTGTACAGGTAGAAGAACTCATTCATGAATTAGAATCTGATGATAATCTCTTCCTATTGTGATCTAAGGGATGACAATCAGGTGCTAGGCTAGATTTATCCCATTCAGTTGAAGCTCTGACCAAGAAACACAGACAAAAAGCATAGAAGTGGTAATGAGGCCCCTCTAAGTTTGAAAGGTAGAGGAGGAGAACTGATAGTAAATCAGTCACAAGAAGATTATTTAAAGGAATTTTTAGAATCTTTTCCAGAGGCCAGTAGGAAGAACTAGTTATTTGATCTGGTTTTGGAAAAAGGGTTTAGGTCCCCTGCATTTTCAAATGAAGTGGGATCATTTAACTCCCTACAGGTGCTCTCCTCAGCTAAGAAAGGTCAGTCACACCAAGAGGGCATAGGACAAACAATAGGTGGGCCAAGTGTTAATGTAGTTGAGACACCCATTTCAGTGATGTTGTCACCCATGCCCATGGTAGCCAGCACTTCTTCTCCAGTTATGTCACAGATCTATAACTCTGGGTATTACAAAGTGGTTCACATTCCTAAAGCCACTAAGGACAAAATTATTAAGGTACATATAGTAATATATAAAATAAATAGATAAAATATAAATATTTTTGGGTTGGTGATATTAATGGGAAACAAAGGTTGCTAGAGGCAGCAAAGTCAGGCTGTAAGGTTTTAATAGCTGCATAGGTTGCACTAGGTAAATCAGCTAATAATTAATAATCCCCTAAAATGGGATGCTTGGGCATCTCTTTTATAATATAAATGTCTGTTTTTGTTGAAAACTACCCCCAGTTGGCTCTGCTTCTAAATTCTTACTTATTGATCATTAGTGAATCACATAATTTTCCAGGGATGGAGTGGTCAGTATGGTTAGTTTACCATCAAAGGTTCAGAAAACTAAAAGCATTAAGGTAGGATCAATGACACTCTGATACATTGTTGAGTGCCATGATGGACAATCCTTTTTCAAGTAACTCTGGTAAAAATTTGAAGTTGCAGAACATCAAACCTTTTGGGGCTTACAACAGCAGATGCTCACACTATGGTAAATCCCATCCCAATTTTAATTGCTGGCAAAAACTGAGCCAAACCAAGCTGACTGCAGTGGTATATAGTACAAGGAGCTGTCCCCTTGGAAACCGTCTGGTGCTTTTAGGGGAAGAGTTCCTTTCAAGGCTTTAATGGTTTCCTTTTTCAATAGGGTCAACAACAGTGGGCCAACTCACTCCCCCATTAAAATAGAGGTTCTAGCATATGAACTTCAGTGCTATGCAGATTATAACACAGCTTGTATGTTTGTTCAGGGATTTGCACAGGATTTTTCTTTGAAGTCCATGACTCCCTTCATTAAAAGGTTAGTGAAGAACTTGAAGTCTACCTATGGAAAGTGTAACCTAATATTAAGTATCCTTAATGAGGAGATACATGCTGGCAGGGGTATCAGCCCATTCTCTGTTTCTCCTTGGGACCAATTCATGACATTATAAATTATACTAGTCCCAAAGACAAAAGTAGGCAACTTTCACCTAATTCTTCATTTTTCCCTCTAGTCAGGTCTTCACTTAATGACTTTTATTGTTAAAGATGACACAAGGGTAAAATGCACCACTTTGGATAAGGTCACTGATATTATTAGGTCCTTTAGTGAGCCTTCACTCAGTAAACTTGAAATCAAATTGACTTTTTACTTGTTATCCATTCATGGCCAGGAAAGGTCAAGACTGGGGTTCTCTGTTAGAAATCAGTTGTATTTTGACAGAGCCATGCTAATGAGATGTATCCCTGTGTGTGCAATTTCTGAAGCATTTAGGACAGCCCTATTTTGGTGCTGGCATCAAAGGGCTACAAAGCAATTGGCCAAACATTACCTCAATGACTTCCTCATCAATGGTGAAAGCAAGAAGGAAACTGGATCAAGAAAGGACTTATTTATTGAGTTATATAATAATATTGGGACTCCATCTTTGTGGCTCACAAGATGTGAGGTCTCTCCCACTGTATTACTTTCCTAGGTCTATAAATTGATATCTTGGGTCCATTGTTTAAGCTTCGTAGTGACAAAATACAGCTGTTGAAGCCAGACATCAAGGTCTTTCTGGGTGGATCAAAGGATAGCGTGGGTCAGACTATGTTACTGATAGGTTCCCTCAAATTTGACTATAGAGCAATCACTCCGGGTAGAACCTTCACAAGGTCATTGATTAATCTATTAAAGGGAGGGCATAAGAAACACCATTGAGTCCATACTCCAAAAATAGTGAAAAATAACCTAAGATTATAACAGACTTTTTGGTTCAGTTCAATGGGGTTTCTCTTTGACAAATAGATTGGGTTATTTCTGACTCCCTTCACAGGTATGGATGGTTTGCAGTTCATTGGCTATCATCCTGTCTGCAGTCAGTCCAGAAAGACATCACATTCTTAGAAATATTCCCTGTCTGTGTTGCAGGTTACATGTGACAGCAGCATTTTGAGGGCAAAAACGTATGTTTCATTCTGATAATCAAGTCATTGTTCAGATCCTTTTAAGTAGATCCTCCCTATTTCACAAGGTTTAGTATGTTTTGAGACAATCAGCATTGCTCAGATTCTCAAGCTCTGATAAGTATGTACATGGTGTAAGGAATGACATAGCTGACAGCATACCCCATATCCATACCTCCAGGTTTCCTGTACTGACTCCAGGGGATCACCATTTCCCTAAATTGTCCCCCTTCAGATATGGCTCCTTTGAAAAGAATGATGTTGACATTATTAGATAATTTGTGGGCTTCAAACACCAGGAGAGCTTATGCTATGGTGAAATTTTAAATATTTTACTTGAGCCATTCAGCTAATCTCAGGCATTGGTCTCTAGATATCCTGATTCATTCTATACTGCATACATGTACAAACTACTGCTTTAGGTTGGTTGGCATAATGCTTGGGTTTGCTCAGTCTGGTCCAACATTGGTTGGTTACTTGATTACTGACAGGGTGGAGTGACAGGAATGCCAGTTGCAGAGATTCTAGGAAGCTGATAAGGACTCAGTTGCTTACAATTATTAATATGCGGGTGATGAAGGCAGTCAATGGTTTCCATTTCCTAGTACAAAGGATAACATTTTCATACATACCTACATAAAATCCTACCATGTAGGTAGGAAGGGTTAGCTTGTTAACAAGGTTTAATTTGATTCATATTCTGTTGTTTTACCTTTGTTTTACCTTTAATTTCACTGTTGCTTGTTATAACAAAATAGGTTTTATACTATCTGAGGTTATCTGGATGCCACTAGGACAACTTATCACCCCTATTGTGGAGCCAAACTGTTTTGCATTAGATTTTGTAAATATATCTATAATCTGTTGTGCCTGAGAATGAATTTTAGAATCTGTACACAGTTTATCACGTTGCATGTCTTTACTCCTTCCACATCTTATGTATCTACAAAAATGTTTCCTATTATGCTTAACATCTTTATATAAATGTTCTTCAAATTTTGCTTACTCTATTTGTTCAGCTTGTTTATTTCAGTTTTCAAAGTTGTAATTTGACCTCTCTTCCATTTCTTATTTTTTTGTCTCTCATCTTAATCAGATATCTTGTTCTTATGGAATTATGTCCCCCTGATGTTGTATGCTTATATCCTGATGTTAAACATTTTTTTCACTCAACTTCTCTTTCAAAACTTTCCATATTCCATTTGCAGTCTTTCCACTGAGCACCTCACTCCAGTTAGTTTTACATAGTGACTGTTTTGCTTCAATTTAATCTATATTTAACCTTCTGTACATTGGTTTAGATTTCAGTTTGGCATAATTATCTAGCAACAAATTATCCTTTATAACCCCATGATCACTGCACATCAACAGTGGTAAAACTTGACTTGAAGTAACAGTAATTTCTTTAGGAACACAAACAATGTCTTGTATGTTCCGAACCCTGGCAGTTTTTTTTTTTTTTTATAATCTGAAGCAATTGGTGTTCCTGAATATAAGTTGTGAATAATTTCCTTACTAATGTTGTTGAATCAATATTATTCCAGTCTGTTTTCTGGTAAATTTAAGTCTCCAGCTAATATTATTCTTCTCTCCTGTGTTTCATGCAAGAAATGTAAGAATTCCTCTAGGTCATCTGCCCTTACTTTGGCGGTCTATATACTCCAACAATTGTTATATGTTCCAGGATTATCTTTATTGTCACAGTTACACAGTCTATAGTATTGGTGTTATCACTGAATATGTAATAATCACAGGTCTCATAACTATCTTTAATCCTTATCATAACACCTCCACCTGATTTTTTGTTAGCATGTCTGTTACAGTAAAACATTTATACCCTGACAAAAGTGGTTGCCAGTCATTGTTCTTTAACCATGTTTCACAAACAATAGCACTGCCAATCTTGTGTGAATGTAGCAAAGTTTCCAATAAAACACTTTATTATTACTCCTCCTAGCATTAACAATCATCAGAAATGTATCAAATGTTGCTATATGTGAACTGTTACATTTTCAACCTGGCAAAAATCCTGCCTAGTGTTTGTCAAACATTGCAAAATATCTGCTGCAAAACTTCTCTTCCCTGATCTTGACAAATGCGCACCATCCATTTTAAACACGTGTGCCCAAAACTAGGCTTGGATGCTCTACACATTTTCATTTTTTAAAACGGGACATTTTTTTTCCATGTAGGTATTTAGCCAAAAAAATGTTTTCACACACGGTGACTTTACTATCCTTTCTATAGGTGATTTGTGAAAAATATGTCCTAACACCAGTACAAGTTATACTATCTAAGAGGCCTGTCAGTTCCCTACTAACAGAAAATCCTTAGGGATAAGATCATTTGCAATGACATGAATAAAATGAGATCTGTATTTCCTTACATTAAGGCATTCCTAGGCCTGTTTCACATCTTCTATTTTTCCTCCTGGCAAGCATAACACTATTTGATGTTCATTATCTTTTCTGCAACTATAACTATCAGTTCCTCTGATAATTGAATCTCCAATTACAAGAATATCTTTGCTGAACAGCTCTGAAGAATCTTCAACTTTCTCTTATGTTGTCTTACAATAATGTTCTTCAGTTCTTCAATGTTCAGTTTTGATTTCTTCCTTTTCACCTGCCCCTTGCCTCTTTTTTCTATGCTCTTTTTTGGAAAATGTATGCCCTTTTCTGTAGACTGAAGGTTTTCTGATAGAAAAATATTATCATTTCCTGCAACCCGTGTGTTACATAACAATGCAGTGTCCTTTTTAATATGTATTATCTTACAGACATTAATCAGTTTATTTTTCTTTATTGGTATTTATTGTGAACTGATTCCTTTTTTTTTTCTTTGTTTCCTTCTAAACAATCTGTATCCTCAGATTGCTGAATACTTGCATACATAATTCCAAAGTTGTCAGGGGCATCATCTTATTTCATAGGGGTTGAATGATCTTTAGAGACAATAGATGCATCATTTCTTAAATGTGTTCTATTTGTTCTTTGCCTAACATTATTTATCTCAACAGTAAAGTCATTAATATATGACACAGCAGTTCTCCAAGCCATGCCAATTGCATAAATACAATCATCACCATCATTAAGTCTAAATTTACTTCTAATTATGGTAAGCAAATCATCCAACTTTTGACACGAGGAACGCAGATCACCAGTGTTATCAGCTGTTATCTTTAAATATGCATAGCATTTATTACACTGAACAATATATTTGTGCATTAGGAAATCATTAACTGCATACTCATTTAAGGAATCCATATTCAGCTTTAAATGAACAAAATAGTATAAAAGAAAGGAATAATCAAAATCAGTAACCACATAATTCAAAGATAGCTTAAATCAACTTCTATGACAAAAATCACAGAAGCAATATACAACTAAATACTAAAGTAAGTACAGTAAAGTTGTTCTGACAGTACAAGTTTTGCAAGCCAGACAAAAGCTGTAATCCCTTTACATCACGCTCACTATTGCTCACAGTTGCACTTCTTTTTAACAGTAATGATCAATAAATGACAACCCAAAGTAGGATTGTTTAGATATGCTCTGGATTTTCCACTCTGCAGTCTGTGATTTTATAGCTCTCTAGGGCTCTTGAGTTGGCTAGAGCTTGTCTGTCTAAAACCTATGCCTTTCTAACAACCAACAGTGAAATTAAAGGTAAAACAACAAATTACGAATCAAAGTAAATCTTGTTAACAAGCTATTCCTCCCTCCCTACAAACAGTGAAAAACAGTGATAACAAATAAAATATAAATTCAAATAAAACTTCTCTTACCAGTCAACTCCACAGTAAATGAAAAACCAAGGTAGGATTGTTTACATATTCTCTGGATTTTCCTCTCTGCAGTTTGTGTGAATTTATAGCTGTCTAGGCCCCTTGGGATGGCTAGAGCTTGCCTGTCTAAAACCTATGCCTTTCTAACAACCTCAGTGAAATTAAAGGTAAAACAACAAAATATGAATCAAAATAAATCTTGTTAATAAGTTATCCCCTCCAACCTACAAACAGTGAAAAACAGTGATAACAAATAATATATACATTCAAATAAAACTTCTCGTGCAATTCAACCCCTCAACAAATCACAAACCAAGGTAAGATTTTTAGATATAGCTTTATGCTAGGGCCTTCAGAATTAATGAAATGCTGCAGTCCTTCATAGTTTGATGTTGTGATAACAAATCCGTTTGTGCTAGTTTAGCTGAAGAAATCCAAAACAGTTCAAAATGGAAAGGGTAATCAAATTTCTTTATGAAAATTGCATATGTTGGCCCTCCATTTCACTAGACTATGGCATTACAAAACATTTTAAGGTGAAGTGTCTGCTCAAGAGGGCAGCGCAGTGGTGCAGCAGTTAATGCTGTCGCCTCACAGCAAGAGGTTCTCTGGTTCGATTCTCGGCGGGGATGCCTTCTGTGTGGAGTTTGCATGTTCTCCCTGCGTTCGCGTGGGTTTCCTCCGGGTACTCCGGTTTCCTCCCACATTCTAAAGACATGCTTCTGGAGCATTTCTCCCCGGGCCTCTGCTGAAAACAGGATCTGTGGAACCTAGTCGGACTTTCCCGGTCAACAAATCTTAAATAAATAAAAAAAAAATAAATAAAGAGCTGGTGTTTCAGTAACCTAATGGCTAGTCCTTGTCACTCTCAGACACCAACAAAATGCTCAGGAAAGCATTAGTTTGCCATCGAAACCCCCCATGAAGGTTACACTTCTCACTCCTTCAGGATAGGGAGAGCATGTGACTTATCTAAAGATGGGCATTCAGTTGAGGTGATAAAATGCACAGGTAGATGGAAATCAGATGCCTGTCTAAGCTACATTAGATAATTTAAATGTTGTATGTTCCTTCTAGGTCCATGCTTGTCTCTGGTCTTTGGCCAGTCTTTCATCCACAGAACAGACTACAGAACTTCCATAAGACCTAATGAGAAGGAGCTTTGGTCTCAAACCTGAGCAATGGACAATTGAGCGGTGAGGGTACCCAGGCCTATCATGGCACCACTTGCTGCCTTCAACTGAGAATTTGCTCACCTCCAACAAGGTCCTGGATGTGCTAATCATCCATTTGGAAATCAGCAATCTGTGTTTTATTCCAAAACAAATTCTTTTCAGTATAATATTGTCTGACTTGACCATTCTGTGCTAGAGGCTTCCTTGTATAATCATATGAGTCCAACAGCCAGTGGTGATTGAGGTTACTCAGCATTTTCTAAACCACAGAGTAGCTAGAGCTAGAGCATCTAAGCAGTTGGACTTCTCATTGACTGAACACCCCAACCTATACAAACCTGATCAGGATTTCTATATTACAGATGTCATTCATTTAAACAATATGGGTTAGAATGTATTTAATTTTTAAGTAGCTCTTCATGTGCAGGATATAACCAATTAAGGAGCTTTTTTGTGTACTTAATGGGTGGGAACAACATGTAAACTTTCTGTTGCGTGAGGGTTATTGCATTCTCCTTTCATTCTTTTCTTCACCCCTTTCTGTTTCTTTTCAGAATCTCAGATATTTGTTATAATAAAGAAAGGGTGGAGTATTCAAGCAGGTAATGTCAGGAGTCATGTTGGAGCTGAGGAGGAACAGTGTACACCTCCCAGCTGTTAGGAGGAGCAAGCGCAAACAGGCATGGGTACACCAACTGGCACCAATGGAAACATATTTATTTGTATGAAAACTTATAGTCTACTGCTTGTATTGGAATACTATAGTTATTTCAAGCAAGTGTTTGCTTAGTTTATGCATTTATTTATTCAATAAATGGTTGCAATTGAAAATGTATTTTTTTATTCTTTGTTGACTGGCTTGGCCCCAGTAGGCTAGTAACTTCTTTTCAGAAGAGACCCAAGGTAGTAGTCACACTAGTAGTGGAAAATTTGAAAGGGCATCAAGAAATTTCTCCTATTTTTTTTTTCATAGATGCAATGGGATATTCTATCTGCTTAAGCAGATGAGGCCTTAGTCTGACATCACATCTAAAGGAGAGCACACCCTTATGCTGCATTACAATGTCAGAAATTGATCTATCTGGTGTGGGAATAGAACCCACAGCCTACTACACCAAAGGTGAGTGTGCTACTTGTTGTACAGCTGCTACTGTTAAATGTTTGACTTTGTTGTTTTTGTGGAAGAGAAGTCTTTTGCTAACAACTGGTCTTTACAGTCCAGTACTGAAAGCAGATTGTCAAGAGAATATAAAACAAAATGTTCTGCTTCTCACAGATGTTTTTGGGTATATGCCATTTTACAGAAAGTTCTTGACTGGAACATAATTACTGAAAATTGCTTTCCTGTATTCCAAACCACAGTTAGTCTCCTGTCATCTATATATAGAATAACAGTGAAAAAAATTATTTTCAGATGAATATTTGTAAATCATTTTAACTGCAAACCATAATGGTAAACCATTTCTGATGGATCTTGAGTGGGGAAAGCACATCCAACATGTCAACATGTTCAAGAGATACAGTAAGAGATGTTTTGAGATGACAGCAGCCTCAGGAATTATGCACAATAAAAACAATGTACAGAAGTCCAGGTTAATACATTTGAACGCTGAATCTAGCTGGCACTTTTCCTTAAATGTCTGTTACAATTATTAAGTGAAGCAAACAAAAGCCCAGCGGCCATACATTAGAAAATACCCACTGCAACTTTTTACAAAGATAAATGCTGGCAAAAAGCCATCTGTAATTAGCTGAGAATGTGGTTCATTGTACCATGAGACGTTATAGCACAAAGTACAGAACATATCATAATAGGGGCTATACTTTAAAAACATTCACTTGTAAAGGCAGCACAGATTTTGACTGAACATGCAGCTTATTATCTCCTTATGGTAAGTAATTAATTCAAAAAATTATTCAGTATAAAAGTACACTTAAAATTGCTTAGTAGGATGCATTAAGAAATAAAATGAAACGTTTGTCTTAGAAAAGGAATAGGAAGTTATACTTAAGGCATAATAAACTCACACAATGTAAAAACTGAATTAAAAAAAATAAGAATCTCAACTAATATTGGCTAATTAAGAAAGTATGCATTGTTATCAATTTTTGTGTTATAGTCTATTTATTTAGGTTTGTTATAATGGGCTGGACTTATGAATGCCTGCACATTGTGCTGTTATCATGCACTGGTTGCACACACGATAATGCACTATTTGATATTCATTAAGTGGCTCTGCACTCCGTGCACAGCCTCAAAACAAGAGTAAATGCCACAATATGCTAATGAAGGAGTAAGTAACCAAACTACATGCTAATTAAGCAATCCAACATGGCAGAGCTACTCAGGAATGTACAAAGTGAGCGTGTACACTCAGTGCTCCGTTTTGTCATGAAATCCAAAAACGTTTGGAGTTAGTCATGTAAGACACTTAGAAAAAAATGTTGGGGAGGGTTGCTGCTGCCATCATTAACTTTTATGTGCAACAGGCTTTAACTCAAGGGACTGCTGCTGCTGCCAGACCATAAACGAGAAGAAGTGTGTTCAGACCCAGTTTGACATATCATGGACTGCATGATACAGTAATTGTAGAGGGACACAGGGTGGACAGAGAAACAATAGAGGAAATATGCAACCTCTGCTGCCCTTACCTGATCCCCTAGGGAAATCATGGGGAACCTATCCCAGATGAAACAAAGGTATGTGTAGCATTATGAATACTAGCTAAAGGAATTTTTCAGAAGCCCACAGGAGACAATATTAAGGGAGTCATAGGCCTCAGCTTATAGAGTTTTACATCACATTCTAAATGCAATGTTACAACATGCAATAAATCACATCTGGTTCCCTCACACTTCAGAGGAGACAGCCACAGCCATGCAATAGTTTATGACATAGCACACTTCCCTGAAGATTTTGGGGGCCATAGACTACACACATATAGAAATAAAAGCCCCACCCAGTGATCAGTGAATGAGGTACATCAACAGAAAAGGATACCACTCCATTAACTGTCAAGTTGTCTGTAATGCCCTAGGGATCATCTACAATGTGTGTGCAGGTAACTGTGGCAGTTTATATGACTCACACATATAGCACATATGTAAGCTGTACACAAGGTTTGCTCTGGGTGATTTTCAATAAGGACATCTAGTGGAAGATGCAATTTATGCACTAGAATCTTGACTCATGACAGCCATGTGAAGCTCACACAACCCCACTGAGCAAGGATACAACAATGCCCATGGTCAAACTAGGAATATAATAGAAAGTGTATTTGGATTTTTAATATCAAGATTCAATTGCCTAGTCTAATCAGGAGGTGCCCTGCAGTATGACACAGCCACCTCTGCAAAAATACTCAAAGTCTGTGCCATGTTGCACAATATTATTCTATGGAAACAGCTTCAGCAAGGACAAGTCTCTGGTCTACAGCTCCCAGGATCACAAGCAGTGCCAGCTGCTCCAGCAAATACAGTTGAGGAGTCCAAGAAAGAACCACCAGCTGCAGATGGTAGTGGTAGATGTAGGCATGCACAATTATGCCACGGCTCTGGCTAAGAGGCAAAGAAGTGCACACACAATTACTATCTAACTCAAAAACTTGATTCTCAGCACATATAAATATTAAACTGATGCCTAACAAAGTCCTCTTAACCATGTTATGGTTGTGTCCTGTCAGCATCATACATAGTCAACCCTTAGGACACATCTTGTAGTTGCAATATTATACAAGGTAAGTGCTGATCATGTAAAAAAAAAACTCAATGATTATTTTCATTATGCAAATACTTAGATAGTTAGTTGTTTGCTGGTGTGACTATGCCAGCTCCTGCTACTGTAGTGGCACTACTTCCCCTGCTGTATCAGTAGTTGAGGGGTCCATATACAAGCATGGTGTCTAAAGTCTACAGTAATGGCAGCAGTAAGTCATGAGTGCATTATGCAATATACATCCATAACTGTGCCCAATACTGAGCATCACACATTGCATTTGACCGATGTAAATATCCCAACAGTGAGCAGGTCAATGTTAGCCATCATTTGGACAAGTTAAAGAGCAACCAGCAATTTATTATTAGTAAAACTAAATTAGTAAGAATAATATAAACAATTCAGCTACTTTCAAAAAGTACATAAATAATACTTTACAGATGAACAGGAAAAATAAATATTAATGAAACATCATTTTTGCAATATATGTGATGAAAGCAAGTATCTGACTAAGTAAGCTTAGCTATCCACTCTGTGTATCAAATGTAGGCCACCTAAAGTCAGAAAGAAATGTGCAAAGGGCAGGACACATTCATCATCACTTGCAAAGGGTGCGGGTGGGAGTTACAAGAGATCAAGCCTGACACCAAAGAAGTGAGTAAGAAACCAGTTTTTTAGAGGGTATACAATATTCATGGCTAGTAACAAAAGAGTGCTATCTGTCAGTAGTATTTTTTTAGATAAAATGTGTGTACAAGGTGGTATGGGCAAGATGATCTTTAATGTGCATGTGTCTGCATGAGCACAATGAAAGAACCTAAGCTATTGTATGAGCTGTCATCATGAAGACATCCATCACCGCATTGTGGTCTACCACTTCTGGGTGTGGACACCTCAACCATTGATGTAGCAGTGGAAATAGTGCCATTACAGGAGCAGGATCTTGTAAAGCAACATCTGCTAACACCTGATGATGCAGCACCCCTCTGGCCACATAGATGTTGACCATCCCCCAGCAGATGTTCCATTACAGACATAGCCCAATCCAGTGTGTTATTCATCTTGTCCAAGGAGTCACCCACATGGCAGTCTTGTATGTCTGTATTAATAATGTTTAGTATTCGCACTATCTCTTCCTTGGCCATGGTGTAATGTGCCTATGCCTCTGTTACAGCACTACATATACATTGCATGGCGCCTGCTGACACAGCAACATCAAAATGGGTGTGGACAGCAGGCCTCAACCGATCACTTCTACCAAAACCTCTGTGTGATACCTTACCCTCATGGGGACTAAGGGTTGACTCAGTTAGCTCTGCAACTGAAGTAACTACAATACCATGATCAAGTGTTTCCCCTCAACCGGTGCTATCTCTGAGAGCTGTATGTCATGGGTATTTGCAGACATACTAACAGTAACAAAAATATGGTCAGGAGATGTGGCATCCACAACCATGGTGTTAGACTAACCTGCTGCACTCCCAGACTGTTCCTCATCATCACCAACATCATCATCAGAGTCTACTTATACTCTGGCAAAAGATAGTAGGAGTTCCATAGTGCTAGTATCAGGATTACCTATGATAACAAGTAACTAACACAACAAAGAGAGAAACAGAATAAAATCTGATTAAACTTATGTTATGAAAACATCATTCATGCAATACTACATGCAAATGCAATTAAAAAAGGACCTTAATTTATACATAAATCCCTTAATGTACAGTAATAAGAAAAAATGCCTACCATGTGCAAGTGGTTGTGCAAAATAACAGATGTACCTAGACAGAATAAATTGTAGATGAAAGATGGATTATAAGTATCACAATGCAAATGACACAATACGCATAAAAATACACTTTACATCTGGTTAATAAAAAACATATACATAAATCCTCTCTTCAGTTTCCTTTTCCACCAGACTCTCTTTCTTTCTCTTGCTCTCTCAGTCTCCCTTTCCCCCACCTTGATCTGTATAGGTATATATTTTAAGATGTATATCTAGATAGATAGATGGATAGATGCAAGACTAATTATTTCTTATATGGCATACCTGGAAGTTCATCAGTAGACACATGTTGGTTGTCCTCCACCTCAACACCAACACCAATGACTCTTTGAGGGCCTCCTGATGACTGGTCCGGATCTCTGACAGTGGACAAGAACTCCTCTGTCTCTGTCAGTGGTGGTTCAGTAGAAGGACAACCACCAGTAGCCATCCTTTTCCAGGAATATGCAGCTGCCCTATGCTTTGCATTCTTAATCATATAACCGGAATAATGTCTTATCTTCAGCTAATCCTGTCCATGTCCTCCAACTATGATGACATCATTGATTATCTGCTTCCAGATACAGACACAAGAGGACTTGTCAGCTTGTGGCCTGTCTAACAGGAAGGATCTGTGTTGAGAAAGTGCTTGGATGATGACTTCATTCTCTGAATCTGTACACAGAGGTTAATAGGGACTAGATGTCTTGGGCACCATAGCCCTGTGACAGATGATGCATCAGAAGAGAAAAAAAAGGGCTTAAGCCAAAAATGTGAATGTTAACAAAAGAAATATTTATAAATTTATTCAGACATCATGCAAAAACTAAAGTAAAACATAAGGCTCTCTAGAAGTAGACACAAAGGTAATACAGAAATGCAATCCTCAACAAATATTTACATGAAAAGCACAGAAAAAAACTCTTTAAGGATTATAACAGCTGTATTACTTTGCACCAGACAGCAGCATTATAAAGATATTTTTTCACTTAATAAAAAATGAATTTGAGGTCCACTTGTGTTGTTGGCAGACAGATATATTTCACATACTTAACACATTGTTGGATTACAAATGTAAATCCCCCCACATTGCTATAACACATTTTTGCAAAAAAAGTGTTCAGATTTTCCCAGAAATGTTTATATAATAGAACATAATAAACAGTATATAGCATAATACATTTTTTCATTAAACACATAACTTATATACATAGCTATGACAACAACAATGGACAAGCAATGCTGACAGAGAACAATAGTAATGTGAAATTTAATGCATCCATAATTGCAAAACAGATCAGTTAGTGAGAAATAGCAGCATGCTTTTATAAAAAAAAGCCAGCTTGGAAAGAAGACAAAAGTATCACAAGTCAAATATCATTACCAAAAAGGGTGTGGATCCAGTTGCTCCTACTACAACACAAGTGCCTTACCTACATAATTATCTTATACAGTACAGATTCAGCCCTGTAAGTACTATGAATATGCAAATCAGGAGTCAAATCATTATCATTCATGATTACCACAATCTGCACTAAGTGCTGTGAAAGTAAACATAATGTAAGGACCTGCATGATTCTATGCACATGCCCTAGCAGTGCAAGAATGAGCATTGAGAAGTGCTTCTTGTTAATGGCTTTCAAGTGTGAATGATTAGTGTATCTGCAGAAATAATTAAGCATTTCACAGTTCTGCTACTTTGATGTACATTTACTTAGGATGTGTCAGGGAGAATGGAGTTAGCAAAAAGTTAGGGCATTACATTGACTGTCTTAGGACAGAAACCTTTTATAAGATTTGTATTACTAAATGCTTATGATCCAACTGTGCCTCTGAGTGACACATTATTTTCTGTAATTCATATGAAGCACATAAGAATTAAATAATAAAAGCAAATGTCAAAATAAATGCAAATGATATTGATTTTATGTCAGACTAGTATAAAAAGGGGAATAATGCTAACAAAAGAAAGGTTAAACAAAAAACAGTATTGTTGCAACAACCTTTTGCTATAATGACAGGAATTATCAGTTTAATTGTTGCAAATATACCATTCATCTACACATCAAAAGGGAATTTACAAAGGACAGCTGAAAGAAAAGGCTTAGGTAATACCTTTTATGTAAAATTAAACAGTGTGACCTTTTGAGTGTATGTAAACTACTTTTTTCCTTCATAAATCTATCTGTTGTTTGTGGCAAATACTGAACATCTTTTGAAATGTATTACGTCCATGCCATGGTCTCAAGGTACAAATCTGGCTGTAGCGGTTTTGTGTGCCATAAGTAATGTGCCTATTTTCATCTAATAAGATAGCTAAAGTTGATATAACACCACAAAGATATACCATATTTTTGGTGTCATCATTTGCGTGCTGCTTGGCATTGAGCAATAAGGAATGGATGCAGTCGCTAGCAATATTTGGTGGTTTACTTTCCATTGCAAAAACATGAAGCATTTAATTTGGTCTGCCTTCAGTAGAACAAAGAAGCCTGTTACTGGTGCTCTGCCACCAGTACTTTGAATAGTACTGATTAAAGAAAATGTACCTGTCAACTAATCTCTGTGATACAATGTATACGTAAACTGAGTTTAGAGAAAGATAGCAGGTAATGAAGGGTTCAAATCCATTATATAATTTTAATTAGTGGTTCAGAATGACTATTGGCAAACATTTTTGTCTATGAATATGTTGTTGGAAACTCATCTTACTATTACTAAAGTGATATGATATTAGTTAGGTGAAATATGGTATTTCATAAATTGTGATAAAAAGCAATAATATGATGTGGAAAACTATTTCATAAGCTACATTGCATCAACATATCTCTCAAGCAGTAATCCTGACAGAAAGGAATTTCCTTTGAAAGGGTATTATCACATACTGTCTGTCACCTTTTACATTACTTGGCATTATCTAAATTCATGAGACAGAAATTCAAGTTCTGATGGGCAAGGAGATTTGAAAAAATGAATGCACCATGTGCTCTAGTCATTGCTAGATATACACATTTACCTTTCAAATTTTATTTTTTTTTTAGCCTTTTGCATTTGTGAGTGACTTGGCAGTACATGACCATGGCTCAGAACTGAAGGCATAAATGAAAAATGTAATTTGGGTTGCCTTCTTTGATACAAACAAGCCTGGCACTGGTCTATGACTGTCAACACTCTGCCCAGTAACAGAGTGAAGAAAATGCACCTCCCAGCAAAGATCTTTGTTTCACAAGCTATAAATACATTGAGTAAGGAGCAAAAGCAGAGATGTTGGGGGTGGGGTTCAAATCTTTAGTAAAGATGGTTTTACTTATGGTGTCAGATGAAGTATTCACACACAGTTTTGGTATATGGATTCAACACCTCTAGTCTGTGTGTAAGATGCTGAATATGTTTCTTATGGTCCTTATGCATGGTTGATAGCAGTGTTTTGCTGTGGGAAACTCAGTTATTCTTCTTGTGAATAATATTTGGTATGCATGATGTCAAAAATGTCAGTTTGTAAAGTGTACGAACAGCAATTTACTAACATGAACATTGACATATGTAGAATATATTATAGATACTGTATCCATATTCTCTTTCAAAGAATGTTATTATGACTTCCATGTGTTGTTACAAATGGAATGATGCAATTTTCTGTGTATCCCTGAATTCCTATTAATGTGTAACACAAATGCAATGTTTGATGTGGGAAGCCAATGTTCAAAGTATTACTGATAGGCTGATGTATTTTTTACTACAAATGTATGTCTTTATTTTTTTGGCACTTTGCATTTGCGCACCACTTGGCAATGTGCAATGACATTTCACTTTTAAAGGCAAAAATGTAATTTGGGCTACCTTCAGCAACACAAACAAGCCTGGCACAGTTGTGCTGCCATTAGCACTCTGGACAGTAATGAGTAAAGAAAATGAACGTTACATTTACTGATCTCTGTGGCACAAGGTGTGAGTGCAGTGAGTTCATAGAAAAAGGACAAGTGATGCAGGATTTAAATGATGAGGTGAGAGCGACATTTGTCACAACATTGTGTTTAGGAATGGGTCCACTTTTAAATCCCGAAATACCAAAACCTCGAGTTTTGAGATACTGAACTCAAAACATCAAGATTTCGGTATCTTGAAATTGAAAAGTCGAAAAAAAACCCACAGCTAAAATAAAGTGTTTGCACAGGGGCAAGCCCCCCTGCACCCCCACAACCCCCTACTTAAATATACCAACTCAGAGATCACGCTACAGTGAAGAGAACGATGATGCTCCTGTTGCACTTTCCGCTCTCATCATGGTAGTGCAGTCTCAGAGTTGGTATATTTAAGTAGGGGGGGTGTGGGGGGTGCAGGGGGGCTTGGACCCCTGCAAACACTTTATTTTAGTTAATTTGTTTTTTTTTTCACTTTTAAATTTCGAGGTACTGAAATCTCTATGTTTTTAGTTTGGTATTTCAAAACTCGACATTTTGGTATTTTGGGATTTGAAAGTGGACCCTTAGGAATATAACAGTATATACAGATAAGTATCAAAAATATGATTTTGCAACAAAGTTATAATTAGTGCTTTATACTCAAGTCAATTACCATGTGTGTAAATCATGTTAACCATGACAATGATTAGGATATCTAATTAAACAATTAAGCATGCACTTGCATAGGTGTGATGTGCACAATACCTTTGTTGTACTTTTTATGACTCATCACATAGCATAAGTATGTGTTTAGGACAATACAATATATAAAGTATGTATGACACACACCACAACATGTATTACTCAGGTCATGCAACTCCATGCCTCTGTATGTATCTAGAACCATAAATTCTGACTTTTATATAGAACTCCAGGACCAAGTGTAATTCAAGTCACACACATACAGGTATCTTGTACGTACATCTCTATTCATTTTGAAAGTAGTATATCTCAAATGACCATGCAAAAAAGGACATACTACTGTGGTATTGATGGTTTATAAGCAAAGGTACCCATTTTATCCTTCTTTTTCTCATGAAACCAATTCTAAGGTGGTCCTACTAAATCTGGAGAGTGTGTAACTCCCAACAACCAAACATGTCACAAGCAATATCAACCAAAAATGTTCATAAGAAGCACCATAAAACACATCTGTGTTTAGCATTTGAACATGTGTAAATAGGTTGAGCATCATACATGGCCAAATCTCACTGAAATATGTTACACCTTCTTGCATTTGGATAGAATCATTACCAATGTGTCTGTCAAGGGATTTTTGTGACTTCAGTTGCCCAAATGCAGCTGGCAAGGCTGTGCATTTGTGTCACAGACTGTTATATTTGAGATCTGAAAGGAGTGGCAATTCAGACAAACATCTCTAACTTGACTTCTGTTGACATGGCTGCTGAAGGTGAGGATGTTGTTCCATTTAAAGTACAAAGATGGGGTGTTGAGAGGCCCAGGATTTTTGTGGCACTCTTCATCAAGTGCTACATCCATAAGCTGCTGCAAGGGGATTATATTGGGTCTCAGTATAAGTCGAGGCTTGGAATATTGAATGACATTAATAGTATTATAGGCTCACAGGAGGGTTACCAGGCATTTTAAGCTTAGCCATTCATGCTCCAATTTTCCCAATTATCAATAGGCTAGAATGGTTTTAGTATGTACATGTGACTTAAAGCATCTACAAACAGCCTCTGTCCATAAGGGTCACAGGTGACAAGCCAGGGGTGAATTAACAATTCAGTGCTATTAACTGTAGTTATTAACTTGGAAGCATGCATCCAATATGGCACAGTCAAATAAATGGTTCAGTTTCTTATATAATAGCACTGAGATTGATTTATTTATGATACACTAACACCTTCACATCATATCTGGATATGTCAAAGGTGAACATATGTATGTGTCATATTTGTTTATGTACCAAAATAAAATAATGTGACATGCCACTGATATTATTGTCTCTGTTTTGTCTACCCAACCCTATTTTCTCTCTCTCTCTCTCTTTTTTTGACACTTTGTTACCGAAAATAAAATAACCATCAACATAGGGATCTAGACTGACCACTGAGTTTTGGCCTGCCATACCTTTACTGGTGGCTGTGGCAGCACCGCCACATGCACCACAGACATGCAGCACATCTGTGTCACCACTTGTCACCATAGCCTTCATGACTTCTGCCCTACCTTTTCCACCTGTGTCAGGCAGCTCTGGGTGCTGGTACAATGGTACCCTCTGGGAGAAGTATTAGTAGAGAAGGTGATTTTGCCATCCATCAGGAACTAACAGGGCAGGCAGAAAAGATAACGGAGAGGGGTCTCAGGACAGAGTTGAAAAGGTCCTGCATTAGATTGCCAATATTAATGACATGTCCAACACTGACCCAGGAAACTAACACAGGAGACAGTGATGACACTTCTGAGGGTGAAGAATAGAGTCTCACTATAATCAAGTGGACATGGATGCACTTCTGATGTCATTTACCTATCCCCAGTCATGTTGTCTCCCAACCTTTTGTGATCATTCCCATCTTGTAGGTCTTGTATGTCTACACCTGCTACCTAACCTAGCCTACCTACCTGACCATCTTATTCTTAAGCACCTTCACTAACAGTCTTCTATCTTCATCAGAAAAAAATGAGCACCTGTCCTACAAAAATGTATGCCCCATACATAGCTTTCCATTTAACCTATATGTCATCTTGACACACTTGACTTGGTCCAATTAGCTCTACAACATTATTCTATTGTCACCCATCCCTGTTGTCATGAATCTCCAAATTACATCAAATTCTGTGTAATATTTTGTGAAGAAGTGGATATCTATGGTGCTTTCACACCACCATCCTGTATATTCCTATATTCTTTTTCCCCTGCTTGCCCTCCATGTTCACCACTGTCCTATCAACCACTTTTTCCTCACATTTCATATGGTCATAAAATATAAACACACATGACACACATAGCCAGCAATGGCCCTTCAAAAAGCCTTCACATTTTGTCTTCATTATTTGCATTATTGTATACAACTGCTGAGTGACTATGAATGCTATTTCTCACCCTATGGCAAAATCTTGTAAATTTTTGCCATCACCGGCACTAATCCAGTTATCTTCATACAAATGTGCTAAACTCAGCTGCACTATAGGAATACACAGTACAGACAGTACTTTGAAAGAACTAATAGGCTGCTAGATCTAATGAGCTAAGAGTTCTGATGTGGTGTGTTAAGAAAATTCACATCTGTTGATTAATGTTTTTTTCATAGTGTCAAGGGTTCAATTCCAGAAGTATGTCAAAATATTATTTTATGTTATTTTGTATTTGTCTGAAGTGTTTAACTATGAACATCTGTATTTATCTCCAGCTACATTTCCTGACCAACAAGACTAGGAAAAATAGAGCATAGCATTTGAATAGTGCAGCAGTAGATCCTTTGGGAATACATTCCATCCCCAACACAGACACTTATTAAAACACTTTTATCCTTCTCACATCTTAATCTCTACTCTCCTACCCCTTCTTGCTCCCTATAGCAAACACTTTGTTGTACACAGTATGACAGATCCATAATGCCTACATCTGCCATTGGTTCAGTAAGTTGTCAGTATCCCTTTAATTGTATATGATTAACTTTGTGAAGTAGGAGTTTCTTTGGGGTGTGCTGCAATAATGTTCAGATATATAGAGTGATTGTTACATAGTTTTAAGGGTTTTAATCCAGAACTATGTCAGACTGTTATTGACTGTTTTTGTTAGACTATTTGACATGTAGCTGTTGCCTGAATGTTGTATTGAGCCACCATTATCCTGCTTCTGTTGTGATCTTCTTGATACCTGCATCATTCTCCCCCTCTCTATCTCTCTACCCACTTTTGTATCATCAGTCTGTCTCATCAACATTTGCGCAATGCCTGGCACCAAGCAAGAGGTGTAACTTAGGGGTGATGGAAGTATACAACTTAGGGAAAAATCTTCTGAGTTTTTGTCTTAGACCGCATTAGCAGAGTTAGCTTCACACAAATACGCTTAACTCTGCTGTGCTAAAGAAAAACAGACTAAAGTAATCAAATGTGATAAAGTTAGTCTTCCATATCTATTAAGCTGCTGGATGGCACTTACAGTCTAAGGGATGTTACAACTGATATAACTGTGATGAATACTGCTGCTTACGTACCCTTACAATGTGTAATTAAACTTATTAAAGTATGACCTCATATGTGGTGAGCTCAGAATAATCCTCTTATCTGTACAATAGTATTTTATTCTGTCAAAGGTTCAACTCCAGAAGTATGTCATATAATTATGTAATGGTTTTCCATTCCAATATTATGTGTGTAACTGTGTGCTACATAAGTTATTAATCCACCACTATCCTTCTTATGCCCTCATCAAGGTAAAACTCTCCTAACCTTTCTTGATCTAAATTGGAAGCACTTTATTTACAGAGCAATGCCTCTGAAATGCACAGATTTTCTAAAGATGTCCACTTTTATGCCTCTTATCTTTTGCTTTTTATATAGAGATCCTGACACAATAATCACGATGACAACCCTAAGAGTAAAACAACACAAATATGTGTGGAACTGTCCCATAAATAACTCTTTCCATGTCTACAAATCTCTGCCACATCTTACCCTTTGTGTGTCATCAGTCTTTTTCGTCAGCATTTATGAGATGTCCTCACATCGTTCAGCATTTATAACATGGAAAATAGCTTTACATAGCTGAAGGCAAAATCTTTTGAGTTTTTGCCTTCAGCCACATTATTCTGATACCCTTCATGCTGCTGTGCCTAGACTCACTATGTTATGTAAGGACATGTTGATACGTATTAGACTACCAGATGTAATTAATGTACAGCTTATGAGAAATTTACAATGTACACATTCTTCTTTGCTTTAGTCTGTTGTCAGATTTTTAATTTGCAATGCAAGACTTCTTATGTGGTGTGCTGAGATAATGCTCAGGTCTTTAAATGGTTAATTGTATATTGTGAAGGTCTGAATCCAGAAGTATGTGAAAGTGTTATTGAATGTGTATTGTATGACTGTTTTGTGTGTAACTGCTTGCTACATCTTTTATTACCACATCGTGATCCTGCTTCTTTATTAACCTGCTTGCTCCCTATTGTGAACACTGTCTTTAGATTATGATCATGACACAATAATTATTATCACAAACCTAAGAGTAACAAAATACAAACGTGCATAACTCGTCCATAAGTAAAACTCTTTATTTTATTTATTTATTTATTTATTTACATTTGTTGACCGGGAGTGTCCAACTGGATGTAGGTCCATTTTCAGCGGAGGCCCAGGAAGAAAAGCTCCACAGTTAAAATAAACAGACAGTAGTTACATTGGATTACATAGCGATTAACAATTTAACATAGCAATTACTTACAATATATTTACAGATGAAGAACATAGTACATCAGTAGACAACTAGAATCTTTATCTGTGAAGTACATAACAGACATTAACAAATGTTACAATAAGAAGTTCCTGCTGTATAATAAGTACTAGGCTTATGAGTATCTGAGCTTGCTATAATCAAGGTAGTTAGTGGACTGGAAAGAAAGGTAGTGGTTGGATGGGGTGGGTGATATTAGAGTGGGAGTTGCAAGGGCATAGCCAGCATGATTTTAGGTGCGCTTTTAGTAAAGTTTTGAAGTGGGTGCATGATGGTACGGAGGTAATTGTGGGTAGAAGGGAGTGCCATAATTTGGCTATGGGGCAAGAGAATAGTGCTTCACCAGCAGAGTTATTGGCTTTAGTGATCTGCAAGTGATTTTTGTTGCTGGATCTTAGTGGTCTGGTGGTGTGATAGGGTTGGAGTAGATTCTGGAGGGATGGGACATTTAGTGGATGGTTTACTAGTTTGTGGGTGAGTGAGAGTTGATACCACTGAAGGAGGTGAGGGAGTTCAAACCAGCCCAGTTCAGCAAGTGAGAGACAGTGGTGACTACGGTAGGATGCCCCTGTGGCGAATTTGGCTATTTTGTTGTAGCAGGTCTCTAGCTTGTTTAGATCACATTGCCTTAGGTTGGTATATATTGGAGAGGCATAAAGTAAGGTGGAGATAAGGTGGGAATATGTTTTTGAAATCTTTGCTGCTTTGGTGAGAAGTTGCTTATTTCTGTATAACGCTCCTAGTTTTTTGTGGACTTTTTTATGGTCATGGATATGTGAATGTCAAATTTTACTTTATTGTCTATTTCCACTCCTAGCAATTTGGTGTGTTCAGTTGGGTATATAGTGATGTTGTCTTTTGCTGTGATGTTAAAGTGAGAGTTGTATTGAGTATGTTTGGTGGGTTGGAAGATGAGTAGTTTAGTTTTGTTTGGGTTGAGTATTAATTAATCTTCATATTTCTCTATCCCTATCTTTCTTTATCCCTTTCATCTCATCATTTTTGTCTTCAATTTTTGGTTGACATTGTGCACCAAAGCTGACTGATGTTAAATGGTGCTTCATGTCTTATGGCTAAAGATGAAGATTTTAATTTCAGGAGCAGTGTCACAGTTGGCATCACACACTATTGAAATATAGCCAGATAGTACTATTGTGAGACACTTGTAACACATTTTTTAGGCTGCTGGATGCAATATACACTTTATGGGATGTTACAGTAGTCATTGTTGTGATAAGGCTGATGCCTACATTTTCCATTGCTTCAATCTGTTGTCACTGTCCCATCAAATGTGTGATTTTAACTTCCTATGTGACATGCTGAGATAATCCTTCTGTCTATACACTTTCATTTTATAGTGTCAAGTGTTCAAATCAAAGGCATGTCATAGAATTATGTAATGTTTTTACTTCTTAATAGTGTGTGTTTCAGTGTGGACCGCATATGTTACTAACCTACTACTGTCCTCCGTATGTCATCATCATGTTTCTACTGTCCTGCCCCTTCTTGTTGCATATGGAGTCACTTTATTGTACGCAGCAAAAACTCTGCAATGCACAGATTTTCAAAGGATGTCTACATTTACATATCTCAAAGTTTGTTGTGTTCATTACAAATGAGAATTGGAGTCATTAAGTAATACAAAAATAAAAAAAAGCCAGCAACAGGTGAACTGTGAGAAATATTAGATTTTAATAGTAAGACTTCATCAAACAGACCGGTTTCGGCCTGGAATTAGCCTGGCCTTCTTCAGTGTTATAAAAAACAGAAATGAATACAGGAAGTCTTAAATAATGAAAGACAAATAAACAAATAAACATGACTGGCTGACAAAAAGCATCACTAATGTTCATCATAAATATTCATTAAGCCCTGGATTAAAGAGAGCACCCAATTTTGTGATCCATTTCTTCAGAATCTCATGAAAGTATTAACGATCAAGTAAATTCTGTTGTTGTTAATAATGTTTGTAACATTTCTAATACTGTCTTAACCCTGGAACAAATATCTCTGCTCAATAAAGGTTTATCTTTTATACCTGTTTTTTTTTTGTACCCGAAGATAGTTTTGCCCAAGACTTATTTACATTTTGCAGATTGTTTAACCTCAAATTATTTTTTCAGGATAAGGGGGCGGAACAACAGACTTTGAATGAATTCAAATATCATGCCTCCTCATTTACACCTCCTATGCATCCTTCTGTAAATCTGTTCTTACGGAGTGCACTTAGGGATTTACATTTTGTGTCCAGTACAGGTCCACCTATGCCGAATAATATGTCTGAGTCTGACATATCTTGTTTGAATGAACTTGTGCAGAATAAGGAACTGGTGATTGTTAATGCTGACAAAGGTGGGGCAGTGGTTGTGATGAATTGGATTGATTATGATATTGAGGCACACAAACAACTGGGTGATGCCAGGTACTACACAAAAATGCCACTTGACCCCACCTTTATGTTTAAACAACAAATTGATAGTTTCTTACATTTTGCACTTGACAATAGTATTATTACATCTAAAATTTTCAAACATCTTACCATTGCTGATCCTGTTAGACAGTATATATATTTTTTACCCAAGATACACAAAGATCTTTTACATCCACCAGGTAGACCCATTGCATCTGGTATTGGATCACTAACTGAGCCCCTATCTCAATATTTGACAAGACATCTCAAACCTTTGCTCTATTTGGTTAGATCTAGGATCCAAGACACCACCCAATTTTTAAGTATTATCAATGACATGCAAATTGAGGAAAACTGGTGGTTATGTACATTAGATGTTAGTTCCCTATACACTAATATTCCTCATTGGGCAGGTTTGGATGCGATCGAATATTGGCTGTATAAATCAAATATTTATCAACCTGGCTTTAACACCTTTTTGATTAATCTTACCGAACATATGCTTACAAAAAATGTGATTTTCTATGATAAGGAATGTTATCTACAGACTAAAGGCACTGCTATGGGGGCATCTTTTGCCCTCATTTATGCTGATCTATTCAAGACATACATTGAAGAAATCTTGATTTATGATGATAGTCATAATCTGTTTTTGCCAGAAATTGACATCTGGCGGAGGTACTTGGATGATTGCTGGATGGTGTGGAGATCTGATATTGAATATCTCAATGAGTTCATGGAATATCTAAATGACAACAAATGGGGAATCCATTTTACGATTACCTATGATCGGGATTGTATTACTTTTCTGGATGTTTTGGTATCCAGAAAAGATGATCATACCTTGAATACCGAAGTGTATAGGAAGTTCTCACAATATAATACCCTACTCCATGCCTCCAGCTATAATCCAAAACACATTGCAAGAAACATTCCTAAATCACAATTTATTAGAATTAGACGCAACTGTTCGGATGATTACAGTTTTAAACATCATTGCCAGGACTTATATGACAGATTTATCAACAGGGGATATAGTTCGGGTTATGTCACCATGGCACAGAATCATGCATTGGGTCTCACCAGACAGGATCTGTTGACATATAAAGACAAACCATTGTCCTCAAATACATTACGTTTTACTACAACCTTTGGCAGGAATACCAACAGGTTTATAGATATTGTCAGGGACAATTGGAACATATTGAAGGCGGATGCTGCAATAAACACCTTGATTCCAAATGATTGCTCATTTTCCTTCAGAAAAGGAAAAAACCTAGGGCTCACCTCAATCACTATAAGCATCATTCTGATTCTATGCTACCACAGCTATTTCAAACTACTATATTGGGTGATAACTTTACTGGCTGTTTTCCTTGCGGCCATTGTAATAATTGTAAATATATTTTGAAATCTAAAGAATTCACCAGTAGAAATAGTAGTACGGTTTATGACATAAAATTCTTTGCTAATTGCAACACAGATTGGGTCATTTACATGGCAAGTTGCAGCTGTCAGTCATTTTATATTGGCCAGACTTCCCGACTATTCAAGCTACATATGTCAGAGCATTTGAGTGACATCAAATGTAAAAGAATAACTAATGCTTTATACAAACATACACTAAAACATCAGTCAGCTAAATTTCACTTTATTATCATTGATAAGCTTATTGGGGATCACACTCACAAATCTGGTTGGCATAATAAACTTAATACAAAGGAAAAGAAATGGATCACAAAATTGGGTGCTCTCTTTAATCCAGGGCTTAATGAATATTTATGATAAACATTAGTGATGCTTTTTGTCAGCCAATCATGTTTATTTGTTTATTTGTCTTTCATTATTTAAGACTTCCTGTATTCATTTCTGTTTTTTATAACACTGAAGAAGGCCAGGCTAATTCCAGGCCGAAACCGGTCTGTTTGATGAAGTCTTATTATTAAAATCTAATATTTCTCACAGTTCATCTTTTGCTGGCTTTTTTTTATTTTTGTTTTATGTGTTTTTGCCGTGCAACTTCCTCCGTGCAGGGGAGCTTTATTCTGAGTCATTAAGTAATGCCATACATTTTATTTGCAGATGTTTCCTAAACATGTCATTCTGCAGTGTTATAAACCACGAAGGAAGCTTACTGCAGATATGATAAAATAATCCAATGAATAAGCGGTAGCTTAATTGAACATCTCCGTTTTTATTTTGCATACATGCTTTAACCTTCCAAATACCCTATTTGGAAGGTTAAAGCATGTATGCAAAATAAAAACGGAGATGTTCAATTAAGCTACCGCTTATTCATTGGATTATTTTATCATATCTGCAGTAAGCTTCCTTCGTGGTTTTTAACTTCATCATTCTGCAGTGTTATGACTGTACTCCAACACTTACATTTAGAAATGATGTAAAATGTTGTGGAACCTTTTCACACATGCTTTATCAGTGGTATTCAGCAGCGCTCTGTTATATTTTTGACCTGTGTAGTTGTATTTACAATGCACATTGTCCAATCATGAGACAATACATATGCAATTCACATAAATGATTATTGTTTCCATAAAACCTTCCTGAGATGAAAAAAAGTACAGTTGTATACACTTACCACAAATGTAGATGTTCGAGTGTATTCACTACTGCAGTCATCACACCTGGTTTATCTGCCTGCATGTAGCCCTCAGTCGGCCCAAATACCAGAGACTTAGTATTTCTGAGTCTGTTGCGATCACTCCAGGACTGACGTCAGGTCGTCATGGGTATTAAAACAGGCAGCCAACGCCATTACATCAGTTTTTCTTGCCCCAAATGTTAGGAGCCCCACAATAGGGAGCTATGCTATGGTGGAGGAAAGCACCACCAGTAAAAAGTAAATACCAATACCCCTGAAAGGGGGGAGTAAAAAGGCATAGAGAGATTAGAGAGAGAGAGAGAGAGAGAGAGAGAGAGAGAGAGAGAGAAACCAAGAGGTTGGAGGGAGGGAAACTAGGACTGCAACAGTGAATACACTCGAACATCTACATTTATGGTAAGTGTACACAGCTGTACTATGTTCTTCGTGTTTCACTGTTGCAGTCATCACACTTGGGTGGATTCCCAAAAATGAAGAAAGGTGGAGGCAGTCAAGAAGAGCTAGGGCTGGCTATTATTTCTTGCAGGACTGCAGTTGCAAAACCTGCCCTGGATTTGGAAAAAATAAGCAGGTGGTAATCATTGGTGAAGGTGTGTACAGAACTCCAGCTAGCAGGTTCCAGGATGTCCCTGGTAGGGACTCTCCTGAGGAATGCTGTAGAGGTAGATTTTTCCCTAGTGGAATGTATTCTGACCCCCCTGAAGGGTTCATTTCCCATGGTGCTTGTAGCAGAAATGAATGTAGTATGCTATCCATTTGGAAATGGTTTGTTTTTAAATGGCCTTGCCCTCTGCCCCTGTTGCAAAGCTGACTAGCAACTGGTCAGATTTTTTGAAGGGCTTAGTCCTATCAAGGTAGAATCTGAGTTGTCTGTGCACATCCAAGGAGTGCAGGATCCTCTCCCCTTTATTCTGCGGATTAGGGAAGAAAGTTGGCAAATGGATGGATTGGTTTAGAGCCACACTGGATACCACTTTAGACATAAAGGAATGGTTAGTCCTGAGGAAAACCCTGTTAGCATGGAAAATAATGAAGGGTTCCACTGCCATAAGTGCTTGAAGCTCAGACACTCTTCTGGCTGAAGTGATGGCATGAAGCAATGCTGTTTTCCAAAAGAGGAATTTTAACTCTGCTGATGCTGCAGGTTCAAAGGGGGGAAGAGTGAGCTTTCACAGTACAAAGTTAAGGTCCCACGCAGGGGTGGGTGCTGTCCTTAGTGGCCTTACATTGTTTGCCCCTCTCAGGAACTGTTTGATAAGGGGGTGTGAGAAGAGGGGTGGCTCAGTGTTGTAATGAGCCAAAATGGCTGAGGTATGTATCTTAATGGAGGAAAAGGACAGGCCTTTGTGGAGTAGATCTGCTAAGTAATCCAGGATTAGAGGCAGGGAGGGACGGGTAGTGTTCTTTCCCTTAGACTGAATCCAGGAGCAGTACCTTTTCCACTTATCAGCATAGGATTTTCTTGTACTGGGTCTTCTGGCTTCAAGAATGATGTCCAGCACCTGTTTGCTTAGGGTTGCTGAGGGAGAATTCAAGGAGTAAGCCAGGCTGCATGATTTAGAGTTCTCACTTGCAGATGCAAAATCTTTCCCTCCTGCTGAGGGAGCAGGGTTGGGTTTTGGTGTAGGTACCAGTGCTGTCGTGGCCAGTCAGGGGCAATCAGAATTGTCCTTGGTCTGTTTTGTCTTATCTTGTGAAGCAGAGTAGATTATCTACTGATGTGATAATCCTTACATATTTGCACTTTCACACACATAAATTCAGAATACCCCTGTGGCTCATGTGATTGATACTGTGCCCTCTTGATTGTGTAACTATGAAGGTGGTTCAAATCCAGAAGTGGTGGATGCATGTACGAACATGTGTGCATGTGAGTGTGAGTGAGTGTGTGTGGCTCTAGTGTCAGGTTAGTATAGCTTTAACAACTGATAATCTGTGTCCACTC
Organism: Protopterus annectens; assembly: GCF_019279795.1. Classification (NCBI taxonomy): domain Eukaryota; kingdom Metazoa; phylum Chordata; order Ceratodontiformes; family Protopteridae; genus Protopterus; species Protopterus annectens. The sequence continues at coordinate 304,536,910 of NC_056745.1, read as the reverse complement.
CCACTCAAGAAAAGTATTTACATTGGGAAAGCCCCCCCCCACTTTAAGCAGAAACATCTTCTCTGAAACACAGTGATGAGTTTATTCTGCCAAAAGTGTGCTCCCTTCCTGCAGACATCAAACCTTTTCTGTGGTGGGTGCAGTTTATACTGTACTCTCCAGACTGTGTAATTTGAAAGGTAAATGATTCAAATGCAACATTGGTGAACTTGTGTTTGTGGTTCTAGTGTCAAGTAAGTATAACTTCATCCATATATGTGCTGTATCCACTTCCACTCAAGAGAAACATTTAAACTTGGACAGGATTCCCCCTCCACCTTATCCCAGTTTTGACACAAACATCTCTGGAATACACTAATGAAGTCATCCTGACAAAAGAACACTTTCTCCCTGTGGAAGTTAGACTTCTTCTGTGGTACGCGTGGTTAATGCTGTGCTGCCAAAATTGTGTAACTATGTAGATAAGTTGTACAAATACAATAGTAGTCAACTTGTGTGTTTCACCCTAATATCAGGTAAGTATAGCTTCATCAACATATATGTTATATCTACTTCCCTGTAGGAGAAATATTTAAACAAAGAGAAGACCTCCCCTCCACATTTAGCACAAACATCTTCTCTGAACACACTGATGAGGCCAATATGACAAAAGTGCACTCTCTCCCTCTCGAAGTCAAACTTCTTCTATGGTTCATGCAGCTCATACTATGCTATCTAGATTGCGTAACTAGATAGGTAGGTGGTTTGAATCCAACAGTGGTTAATTTGTGTCTGCAGTGTTATTGTCAGGTAACTACAGCTTCAACAACTGATGCACTGTATCCACTTCACTCAGGAGAAACATTTGTGCTAGTAGAGAGCTCCAGCCACACTTTTAACAACCATATTCTTTGGAACACACTAATGAGATCACCCTGACAAAAGTGCACTCTGTCCCTCTAGAAGTCAGACTTCTTCTGTGATTCGTGTGGTTGATAGTGTGCTCTGTATGGTGAGTAACCTAGATAGATTGGTGGTTCAAATCCAGTATTGTTTAAATAGTGTAAATGTGAGTATTGTCATGTAAAATTAAGTCTATTACAACACCTGTTATGTACACTGTCACTTAGGAGACATGTCTTCATTGGCAGACAGCTACCCTATAAATTTCTAGTTTTCCCAGGCAAAACCAAGTTTTGAAAACAAACTGATTAGATAATGCTTTAAAAATACATTATCTCACACTTTTAATAAAACTTCTCCTGTGCACTGGCTTTTGCTACTCTGTTTCCTAGACTGTGTAACTAGATAGGTAGGTGGCTTGAATCCAGCAGTGACTAAGTACTGTGAGTGTGCATTTCTCTCTCATGCTGTGTTGATATTGTTTCAAAGACATATAGGATGTGTAGCTGTAGAGAGCTATTGGCTCTTCCACCATTTTCTTACATTTTTGGCAGAACCAGCACCCTATTAAACAATGGTGATATCATCCATTCAAATGTGCACTGTCACGGTTGTAAAAACAACAACTTATGTGACAGTTGTGATTCATGCAATGTTTCTTAGCTTGTGATCTTAGTTAGATAGCCAGTTCTAATCCAGGCATTACTCCTTAGACTCAGTTTTGTCACTGTCACTGTGAATGTACATGTAGGTACGAATGTTGTCACCCACCTACCTGCTGTATACAGTATAGCTGGTGATTCCTCTTACAAGAATTGCTGTCTATTTTTCACAAACAACTACTTTGTTTAACAATGAAAATGCCCTTTAATAACATTTGCCATTTCTAATATTAGTGCTAAGCCTTCTGTTCTGGCATGAGGAGCTGAGACAATTTTCAGTATGCTGTTGCCTTTGTAAGCCATGGGTTTGAATCCATAGTTATTTACAAGCTGTGAATGATTGTGATTCTGCTGCTACTGTGACAACTGCATTATGCATCATGTAGGTTTGGGTATACATAGTGTCATGCAATATTGTGTGACAATGAGACAGACTGCACCACTCCTTTAACGACATTACAGGCACACATATGCCTTGCAGCAATAAGATGATGTAATGTTTTCAGATGTACATATAGCTCACAGCTGTAGTAACACTTTATTCGCCTGAGGACTTACACAGGCAGCTGCTCAATTTTAGAAAAGGACATTACATGAGTGCACTAACATGAAATAACCACCACTGCAGTAAGTTATTTGTATCTATTTCTATGTTAGACAACAACACATTTGATGATTTAACGGCTATAAAAAAGGTGTTCTGGAAGTTTTATATTGTGAGTTCTCCTGGGGCACATCCAGTTAGTAATGACTTGTATAGCATAACTGCACAGCTAGGCTGTGGACTGAATCTGAGACTCTGTGCTTAGAAAACAGTTTGGATGGAAAACACTGGCTTGTCCAAGCAGCACTGACACTAGACTATTCACAGTTATGGGAACATTAGCATAGCTACATGTTTTTCATCATGCTGACAAATTATTACTGGATAAATTAACATTAAAAGCCCTTTCTTATTTCATACCTTGATTGTTGTTGTTTGTGACAAGCTCCAGTACTCTCTCCTGTGGCAGATGCAGACAATAAACAGCTATGTACAGGGTATAGTAATGATTGGCAGGGGATTGAATCATTTAACATCTGTGTCAGATAGGAGTGGCTTAGGCAAAGAAAGTTGTATTGGCATAGTCAGATGGCCATATTTTTAAGATCTCACACTCCAAGTTAGGTGACCATATACATTACGATATGAGATTGATATAATACCTGCAAGGGTGTTCATGAGGCGAGCAATAGACCTATTTCTGTGTTGGCAATGGTTGATAAACATTGCTGTCCCTCTTTCTCTCTCTGTGATCTGCCCTGGTATGTATTTGAGTCTGACAAGATGCAACTACTGATTATGTCAGTAATTGCTAACAGGCATTATGCATTTTCAAAATAATAATGCTCTGTATTCCGTGACTTCTTACAAACATCTATGTATGACTGTAATTATATTGTCCACACTCTAGAGCTTTATAGGATATGATGGCTTCTATAACAGCTTTTAATGTGCGAAATGATACAAAATCATTAGAAAGTGCGTGAGCCTATGTTATAACATTTTCTTGTATATTCATGTTGTTTAGTGGAAGTTATGGTACTCTTTCTGTAAATTTCTTGCGAGTATGCTCAGTACAATGATGCAGTAGAGAACTTTAATTATGGAATGTCATGAGATCTTTCTTTTCATGTCTTGTCCGTAGTCAGAACTTAACTAAATTATCCTCCTAGTATTGACTTTTCCAATGTCCATACAACAGAATTCATGACCAACAGGGAAAGGATAACAACATTTGTCACACACCAGTGTACATTTGTTGTATGTGCAATGTAAACATACAAGGATTCAGTTAGTAAAACACATATATGATGCTTGACATGGGTGCGTTGTATATTACTGTACTGTCATGCATTTCTTAATATTGTTGTTTACAAGACTCACTTCAGAACTGTATATTTTAGTTAGTTAGTTAGTTAGTTAGTTAGTTAGTTAGTTAGTTAGTTAGTTAGTTAGTTAGTTAGTTTACATATTTTACCAGGGATGTCTGACTGGGCTAGTAGCCCTTTTTCGGCAAAGACCTGGGGAGAATAGCTCTATTACAAAACCACATTACAAACAATACAAGAAATCTATAACAATCAAGAATACATAACTTTGGTAAATATAGGTAGTGAATAGTTTATACATAAACAATAAAAATTGGCAAAGTAATATAAAGTGGGAAAAAAAGAAAGCTAACAAGTAAACTAGCATGAAATAGCTTGTGCCATCATAGAGAAATGCCTGATCAATAGATCAATATCATGATTTTGGTGGTACTTATTTATGAGATACATGCTTGGTATATGAACAAGAATATCGCTGATTGTTGCTATGCTAGTGTTATTGGTTCTAAACAGTGATAGCGAAGGCAATATACTGAGGTGAAGTACAAGAAGGATGGAATATGATGAAACTGTAGGAAGCTTGAGATAGGTAGATAAAGATAGGAGCAGTAGTGAGCTTGAGATAGATAGAGAGAAACTGCAACTCCATGATAGAAGGGATAGTTTGGATGTTAGAATTTAGTAAGGGAAGAGATATTTTGGTTGTAAAAATAAGGAAGGACAGAATGATCAGCCTGGTTTAGTGCAGGGGTAAAGCCAGTTTTTGCTTAGGTATTCCTTAAGCAGTAGTTTAAAATTTGGATGTCTTGCTAGAATGAATTATTGTATGATGCATGGAATCCCAGGACTTAGATATTTGGTGAGAGAATAGAGTTACCATAACAATTATTAGATTTAGCTACTTGAGTAGCAGGTTATTGGAGGATCTTAGTGGCCTGCCATTTGAGTAGGGCTGCACTAAGCTCTTGAGTGCTGGACACTTGTCTGGATGGTGGAAGATGGAATGAATGAAAGTTAGATGGTTGAGGGATAGAAGATTGGATAGTTCAATCCAGTTTAGTTTATGAAGTGATGTGCAGTGAAGTGATCTGTAAGGAAGGTCAGTAGCAAATCTTGAGATTTTGTTATAGCAGGACTCCAGTTTGTTTAAATCTGATTTTCTGAGATTAGTGAATATTGGTGAGGCACAGAGAAGTTTAGAGAATAGGTAAGTCCTAGCTATAGAATGTCTAGTGGCCTTGGTTAGGTATGGCTTGACTCTTCATAGTGAGCCTAGCTTAACATGGATCTTTTTGGTAGTTAGAGTGAGGTGTTTGTCAAATTTTAGGTTGTTGCCATTTGTGACTCCAAGGAGTTTGGTGTACTGGACAAGTGAAATTTTAGTTTTATTGGCTGAGTAGATGGTGAAGGGGGAGAGTTATCAGGAACTTTGCTATCAGTGAAGAGCATGCATTTACAGTGGAAATGACACGTCATACCATTGCTTACACTAACACAGATGCATCATAGTCACAATGTTTGTAGCCTGACAATTGCTGCCATTGCCCATTAGCTGATACCTTAATGGCATACTGCTGGTTGCCCATGTCTTGTGTGGGCTGCCTATACATTTGCAATATGCTTAGAAATACGTCTTAGACATATTGATATATATCATGACATTCAGAAACACAACTCTTTTGTTTGGTGACAGACTGTACTTAACTTGTAGCTTGATTTATATTAAATTCTGCATATGACATATTAACATGACTCATTGTGCATGCACGTATGTCACATCTGCCATATTGAGATAAATGTCATTATGTAATGAGATCATTATTCTGTTTATATCCTGTTCATTGTGACACCTATGTGTGTGTCATGTCCATCAGTATTTTATTACATAATATATACATACACACACATATATATATATATATATATATATATATATATATATATATAGATATATACACACACACACACACACACACACACACACACACACACACACACACACACACACACACACACACACACACACACACGGTTCTATTCTGTATCATCAAACTACTTAAATGATGAATTGAAAATGCCAACAAAAAATTTCAAACATACACAAAATTGAAAGAAATAATATCAAGAAAAGAAAGCTATTTCTTTTCTTGATATTAACAGTAAAACTCCTCATAACACTAACCTCAAAATTATCTGAACAGTGGCAGTGTAGGGTTAGGGTTACCTCTCATTACTAAAGAGAGAGGGGGTGGTCTGTATAACATTATAAAAGAACTAATAGTGATCAACGCTAACTTGCATTATAATTCATATGCTCCAAAAAAACAAAAAAAACCTGTCATTTTCTATAGGCTTACATAGTTTTCAGTAAAATGTAATCCAGTCATTTATGATTTAGATCAAATGAGTTCTTCCATGAAATGTGCCACTGTTTTACTTTTTCCCCTCAAATGACTATATATATATATATATATATATGTCTGTGTGTGTGTGTGTGTGTGTGTGTGTGTGTGTGTGTGTGTGTGTGAGTGTGTGTGTGTGTGTGTGTGTGTGTGTGTGTGTGTGTGTGTGTGTGTGTGTGTGTGTGTGTGTGTTTGTGTGTGTGTGTGTGTGTGTGTGTGTGTGTATTGTGAAAGGCAAAGGGAAGAAAGGTAGTGTGTGTATTGTGAAAGGCAAAGGGAAGAAAGGTAGTGTGGGTATCAGGACCTGAAAAACATACAGTGGAAAAGGAGGCATCAGACACACAGAAGGAAAAACTCTTGTAAAAGGGTGGATTGTAGAAATAGAAGGGTTGAGACTATATACAAACTGGAAGGGAACACTGAGAACATTGGAATGGGGGATAGTGTGGTGAGCACAGCCACACTTCCTGACAGTCACAACCAAATGGTAGACCCCCCCCCCTCCTCCGAGGGTTCCCTTATTACTAGGCCATTGGCCTGATGTTAATGTCAATATGAGGCACAAATACCACTCCACAAGTTGCTGGATGCAAATCAATAACGTTCCTCACTATCTCATCAAACTGCCACCTGGTGGCATACATTTCACCTCCACTGTTGCTTCTTGCTGCAGGTGTTATTGCAGCATCTACCTGAGCAATATCATTGGCAGTGGCCACTGCTGGTGTTGCCAGTGGTGAAGGTAATTGAGTAGCCAGGGACACCACTAGCTGTGGTATTGCTGGCAGTGGTGTAGTAGTCATGGGTGGTGGGACAAAAAGTCTGAATGGTGGCAGTGTTTCTGATATGGATGCTGCTATACATAAATGTAAAATAAATAATGAGAAACAAAAAAATTAATATTATGGAATTGTAAGTGAGAAAGAAGGTGATGTGAAGAGAAAAGTACAAACACAATGTGTAAAAATGCAGGTATAAGTTCATCAGATTCTTACCACTTTACCTCTTCTGCAATGCAAAGTTCATGAAATGACCAACCCACTGTAACAATGATGCATTTTTCCCCTTTTTTCCCTTGCTGACTTGAACCCACAGCCATTAGTGGTGCTGTGAAAGGTACTTCATTGACATGCTGAGCTGCAGCAGTAATCACTGAGAATATTTCAAGGCAACATACAATAATTGTATGTCATACACATGCAGAATGAAAGAGACAAAACCTTACAACCTCCTAGGGAACTTCAACCAACAACATTCATTACTTATAATGTCAAAAGAATGTAACTGATATGGCAAACTATAGCTGCTGGCAGGGTGACCGCAACAGGGAAACATACAAATTGTATGCATACACTTGCAGGTAGAAAGAATAAGAGGCAACAATGATTCCATAGGACATCATCTTTGAGATATATATTCCCTTTCCAAAACCATAATTGACAATGTAAAAGTTTGCCAAGAGACATGCTTAGAAATTCATGGTCTCACCCGATTGTATCTGTGACAACTGCTTAACACCAGCGCTTAGCTCATTTGCATGGCAGTACATGGAAAAAGCCTATATAAGTAATGTTTGAATGTGATTGTATGCAGCACTTGGAGGTGTGAATTATGGCAGCCTAGTATTTTTCTGCATGACAATCACCTAATATATTCTTCTGTTGTCCCTATATCTCCATACTGCTCTACTCAATAGTCTTTCCATGGAACGAGCAAGGAGAAGTGATTTGGACATGTTAAATGTTCATGACTGATTTGTGTTTTGCTCTTTTTGTCTATAGTAAAGGGTGTAAATAGGAGTGCAGACAAAAGGTGAACAATTAAGGAATGAGGAGTATGGAGGTGGGAAAAGTGAGGTAAATATTTTTTGCTGGACAAATGCCCATTTTTTTATGCATAAAGGAAGAATGCATTGGGGAAGGAAGGAAGGTAACATGGGTAGATGGTCAAGGCTGTCATCTGTAGTTACTTTGATGGAGACATCAGACCAATAGAGGGAAGGCAATGGTGATCATTGACATAGAAGGGTGGTGAACACCAATATGAAAGATACGACAGGATTCTGCAACTGCAGTCCCTTCCAGCTGAGATCCAGAGATAGATTATTAAACACCCTCAGTACCAATACTGGCTTCTGACTCAGATGGTGAAGACAGTGCTGGAAAGACATGTGACTCAATAAGTTGTCAGAGAAAGTTCTCCATCTAGATGATTTTGGGCATCTAACTTCCTGGTGAGTATCACCCCCATAATGTCTGCCAGTTGATGATGAGTGACAATAGTGCCGACTCCACTGCATTGCTACCCTTGGGTACAAGAGCTCCAACATCCAGTGCAGAGTTATCTGTAGTGGCTGGTGCAGGTAGTGTGAAGGGTGTGGAGGTGACTGTGGCAGACTGAGATCCCAATGGTGTGGATAGTTTTGGTGGTAGGGGTGTGGTGATGGCACAGCTACTGCCATCTGTGGAGGGCCAACAGGCTTTGCCAGATGGATGGATGCAGGTCTTGACACATACTATTAAAATAAATGTTAAGAAGAAAAAAATATATATAAATGTATGTAGAAAGGATAGTGACAGACAGGGTATGTAGAAAGGATACTAACAGAGAGGATGTGTAGATAAAATAGTGACAGACAGGGTATGTAGAAAGGATAGTGACTGAGAGGGTGTGTAGAAAGGATAGTGACAGACAGGGTATGTAAAAAGGATAGTGACTGAGAGGGTGTGTAGAAAGGATAGTGACAAAGAGGGTGTGTAGAAAGGATAGTGACAGGGAGTGTATGTAGAAATCTTAGTTACAGACAGGGCATGTAGAAAGGATAGTGACAGAGAGAGAGTATGTAGAAATAGAAGTGAAGGAGAGGGTCTGTAGAAAGGATAGTGACAGACAGGGTGGGGGAGACAGAAGCACTATTACTATGAACAAATTAAGGTGACATCTATTTTAGTATGATTTAATTACACATAACATACTTGAATGAACAACAAACACTTCTCAGTTTAACAAGGCTGTTAGTGTAAACAAGTGTCAAGTTGCATAAGTGAAGTGTAATGGTAAGCTAACCCATGTATATATTTTATCTTATTTGTATACTTCTTTAAACTTCATAATACATACAGTGCTAAAAGTTTTGCGATTAGGTAATGGCTATTTTAATTGAATGAAGAGTGGGTTTTAATGTACACATATTGTATGCAATTAAATGTTTCCCAGTACTTTTCCACTGACACATCTCCACTGATGTTATCCCTTTTGGTGCTGGTATACCTTATATAACAGTACCAGCTATGTTTCCTATAGTAATCACTGTGCTGTGTGTTTTGCTACTGCTATGACTGCACCCCAAAAAGCAGGGGGAGGTGAAGTCTCTTGCATAAGCTTATTTTCTGCAAGCTGAGTTGTCATTTGACTTAGCTGTTAGCTTTCTATGAGTCAAGACTTTTCAATGACCTTAAGAACCTTCTATTTTTGCATATGTGCTTACTTAACATACAGTTATTAAATGTTCCACATTACTGAAGTCAGGAAGACATAGCTGCAGTTCCACATACATTCATAGTCCTTTGTTTGTACAAAAGAAAACTTTATTGACATTGTCTGGTCCCTATAAATGCTACCTAATAATGCCTTCACACAAAATAGCAGTAATAGGATATGTATACATTGCTCCTTTAGCATGTTTAAATGCAGGAGTAGTCTGTTTATCAGAGACATTGCCAGTATTTACCTATTGCATATAGCCAGTAGTTGTGTGGAAGTAACTTAAGTGTGAGTTACACTAATAAATAAACAGTGTTGGTTCTGCTGAGGTAAAATAGAAGGTGTGAGTTGTAGGTAAGTGATTACTTTGTTTGGGGTCATAGGTTAGTACTAGGCTAACTACCCTTGTGGGCCATTTCAAGCCTAGCCAATTACCCCATGTGAGAATCAAACCCCGAACCTTGTGTCTGTAAGGTAAACACCCTAACCATTATTCCACCCCCTATGCCATTCTCCCACCCCCTTTTTTTCCCCAGTGGTGAGCATCAAACCTTGCACCTTGTGATTGAAAGGCATACACCTTAACCACTGCGCCATCTGGCTTTTCAGAGATTTTCTTAATCTCTTAGAGCAAGAGATCTTGACTATACAACAAATAATGGGGGGGGGGGGGGGGGCAATGGTCCCAAAACAGGAACACTTTTAAATATTGCTCTAACAAAAGCTGATACAATAACAGGTTCTGCATTAGCTTAAATTTTCTGAAGGGTATGAAGTCTGAAACTCAACTGCCTGGTATTATATTCTGACTTCCATCCTCAAAGGTTTGCCAGAAAATTACAATTTTATGAGAACTGGACCAAAAATATGAGGCAAAAATCTGGGCATTCTGCGAAAATCTGAAAAGTTGAGAGGTATGGTTAGTGCTAGAAGCAGAGTTTTAGGTTTTGGATGAAGGAGGGAGCTTTTCAGGTAAGAGCTAGAGTCAGAGTTTTAGGGTTAAGGTTAGGTATAGACTTTTAGGGTTAGGAAGGCAGTTTTTGAGTTACAGTTGCTGATGTAGTTTTAGGGTTAGGGTTGGCACATTTAAAAGGCACTGTTAATGATAGCAAGTTGGCGTAACTGAAGTTTGCATTACAACTGTCTAGGTTTTCACTGAATGTCCAGATGTTTGCCTAATTTTGAGTTGTTTCTCATAAAATTTGTGGTTTTCTAGCAAATCATTAAGAATTGAAATCAGTATATAATGATAGACATTGAGTTCCAGATTACATATCCTTCTGAATAGTGCATGACAATGCTAAACCAGTTATGCTAACAACTTTCAAAGTTTATGAGAGACAATAAAAATCTGTGCCTGATTTGAGGCCTTTGCCCCTCCCCCCATTATTTGTGTCTTTGTCCAGATTTCTGGCACTAAGAAGTTAAAATGTATGTTTCCGTCTGAGCCTATGAACAGGCTGAGTAGTATATCCCACACGGGGGCACACACAAGTGCCTAAAAGGGGTGTGCACAGGGAGTGACAAAGGAGGAATGATCAGGAGGTTGTGGCATAAGTACACAACTGAATAGTACAGTAAGGAAAGCTACATGATGTGCATAATTAGGGAAAAATATTCTGTAAATACCTGAAATACAAAAACAAGTGCTTGCACACAATGTTTAGTAAATGGGACTTGTCAGAAGTACATTCTGTTTTGGTTTATGTATATGCAGAGTCTTACTCAAGACGAATTTCCTTTTTGTGATCATGTTATCCTAGGACTAAACACATGACATTGGACAAATTTCATGTATGGGACTTTGTACTATGTTTATGAGCACAGCAGATTATGTATTAGGTATTGTGACATTAACGATAAGGCGTACAGTGGTATCTTTTGCACTCTGACAAACAAATGGGACACCTTCATTGACAAAGCATTACAGAAAATGACAACTTTACAAATTAGATATGTATGAGAAGAAAGTAAGGAGTAACCTTCTGACTGTAGTTAATGCACTTCAGTACGTCTTTATGCACGTTTGATCTATTCTCAACAGCTATGTGGAATGGACAATACGATATTTTTTAAGGTATAACATTTATAGTAAAATTAAGTTGAAACAAAACTGAGCCATGTTGTAAGGCATTTCAAAAATAGTAATAAAAGCTCCAAGGAATGCAGGGACTGGAGGAAAAAACAAAAAAAGTGAATTAATATTATGGTGCTAAAATTTAAAGGTTGTAGCAGGTCTACAAAAGAGAAAAATATCTTAAGCACTGTTGTATAACGTATACTTCTATAAGTATTAGCATTGTACAACAAAGGATCACGACATAAAGCAAAAATATTTTGGTGCTTTTGTGAGATGATTGTATTATATGTTTTGAAATGTTCAATAAAAAGAATATAAAATAATAGTAAAAGAGTAATGAAAGAAGAAAGACAACATATTTATGGTACTTCGGAGAAGTCAATCGACATGAAAAGTAAATGAGAAATTAAAGAATGTTAACACATTAATAATAAACACAGCATTGCTACCTGAACAAAGACACTTGTGATGCAAATGTTGCACTCAGCCACTTACACAAGTTAATTACCAGTGGTTATCAACATTGCTTTGATAGTATGACTAGATGGTTTGAAACTCCTGTATCTGCTTCCATAATGTGTGAATCTATTTTCTGCACATATTTGAAATAATGACTCCACACAACTTCAAATTCCCAGTACAGAATTTTGTGAGTTGTTAAACTGTTACAGCCACCATAGCAAAATGAGCTGTTTAAAATAACCAACTTTTTTATGACACAAGAACAGATGGCTGCATAATCTATCATCTATTTTACTGGGAAGGTATATAACTTTACTTCATTTGTTTTCCTTTACTTATAAAAAATCCTATATTGCAGATGGCACTAAGATGAACAGATTGGCCTTCAACTCCTCCTAACAAATGTTGTAGGTATAATAGAGAAGGATGTTATACCTAAAAGGCATAATTCATAAACTACACTGTGTTCACAGACAAATACATGTGCTGAATAAAGCTGTGGCAAGATGTAAAATGGGCAGATCTGAATTTTTTCTGATTCCACGTAAAAAAACTTTTGGTAAAGTAAATTAATGCATGGTAGACACATAAGTTTGGTTTGGGTATGGTTTTGTTATAGGTTGGAATAACAGACTCATATTCTTTATATGTTTCACTTAGTTAATATGTTGTTGCTTTTGTATTCTATTTAACTGTGACTGTATTATGTCAATGTGGAGATTTTCTCCCCAGGCCTCTGCTGAAAATGGGATATTATTCCATTTGGACTTTGCTGGTAAACAGATATCAAATAAATAAATAAATGATAAATACTGGGCTCAGAGCAAGAAGAAATAAAATAAAGAAACTAATTTTCATGCATTAAAGAATGACTAATGCTGTGACCTCAGTTTAAATACCTTATATCTTAAAGAAGTACAGGCATTTTCTTTACACATATTATTTAGTCATTTACATAGTTCATAGGTTCATATGTGTTTACTAGGCTAATGACCACAAGGGCCTTTTTAAGCTTAGGCATGCATCCCAAATCTCTGACAAGTTCGGATACCCTTTATAAGTGTAAGCAGGGGCCTGGGAGATGAAACATTTACAAGCCAGTGCCTGGGAAATGAACCATTTACAGGTTGCCTATGTCCATTAGAGACATAGGTGTCAAACCAGGGATGAATTTCCTGTTCCCCATCCAATTGTCCAGGTTACACTTGAATTGGGTTAGAGAAGGACTCTGCTTCACATGGATGGGAAGCCTGTTCCAGAGATGGAGTAATCTGTGAGTTATTACCTGTCTCTCCATCAGGTCCAATTTATATCACAGGCAAGGTTTAAGTCTTTAGAATGGGTCATTTTGGGGCTGTTTGTTTGGTGGATATGCAGGAGGTTCAACAGAGTGGGGTCTGACAATGCCCTGTATGTCAGGAAAAGATCTCCCCTCAAAAGCCTGTAGGAGATAGAATACAGAGATAGAGACTTGAGGTGGTCTGCACAGGATATTTTACTTAAACCCTATATTATTTTCATGAGGAACATCTATAGACATTCCAGTTGTTGGATATGCCTGGTTAGGTACATACCAAAGGGGTAACTGTACTCATTGACAGGTCTGATGAATGCCAAATACAGTGGAACAATGACTTCCTTAGACTTAGATGCCATACCTTTGTTTATAAGTTGTGCAACATAGAATGATTTCCTCACTTCTGTAGACACATGATGGTCAAAGGCTAGATTACTTATCTATGTGTGTCGCAAGTCCCTGACTACTGGGTCAGCTCTAAGGGGTTTGTTATCAATATGATAGTTACCAGAGGATGACAACTTCCTGAAGGATACTATTATGCATTTCTTGGTATTTAGTTTTAGTCCATGGCTCTGACAACAGTTGTTTGTCTATGTCAGCCCCTCCTGGAGAACATTTGTGTCAGTGTGAGATTCAATGACAACTCCTAATTTGCAATCATCTGCAAATTTAGTCAGCCGGAGATCATTGACACTGGCCTTGACTTCTGAAAAGTAAATGCCAAAAAAGAGCAGTCCAAGGACTGATCCCTGAGGGAATAGAATTGTAACTGGCCTCTTCGTCGAGGTGGACTCCCAAATTCTAACTTCCTAGGTCCTGTCTGTGAGCCAGTTGACTATCCACTCGGTGACATAGAAGTTTGTACTTAACCTCTTGAGTTTTTCAACAATGCCTGAGTGGGATATTGTGTCAAATGCCTTAGCCAGGTAAAGGTAGGCAGTGTGAACCATTTTGCCCTCATTGATTGCTTTGGTGACCTTCTCAAAGAAGTCCACCAGGTTGAGTACACATGATCTGCCCTTGATGAAACCAAACTGGGTTGAGTCCAGTGTCTGGAGGTTTACTATATCACTATTGATCATTTCCATGATAATTCTTTCTGTGGCTTTACATATAAGAATAGTGAGACTTATGGGTCTATAGTTTACAGGGTCTGTCTATGGCCCAGCTTTGTGCAGAGGGATGACTGTTGCTGTTCTCCATTCATGAGGCATGAACCCTGCTGGAGGCTATAGTTAAATAGCAATTCCAGAAGCTCTGAAAGGTCATGTTTCATGCTTTTTAGAAGGCATCCTGGGATATTGTCTGGACCCATTGATGCAGTGTTCTTGGTCTTAGAGAGAGCATTAAGGACCCGTTCCTTAGTGATAGTAAGGGGAGTTTTATTTGATGGTATTTCCTGAGGCAAGATTGAGGAGGGAGAGGGGTAAAGTTGGAGGTGAATTTATTGGCCAGTAGGTTGGCTATATCTTCTAGCTCAGTATAGGTGGCTCAATTTACAATGAGCTCTGCACACAATTGTGTATTGCCTTTGAGGTTGCAGACATAGCTAAAGAATGTCTTGTGGTTATCCTTGGCCTGGGAGACCAAATTCACCTCAAATGTGGCCTTACTTACTTGTTCTTTTATTAGTTTACTTAATTTAAGTGCTAATTGTACTCAAGAAGAAGATTCCCTTTTCATTTATGACCTACTTGCATTAAGATTGTCAGTAATCATATAAACATGCCTCTCAATTGCTATGATTTAGGTGTAGCATTATGGTTTTAGCTGCTTGATTTACCACTGAACCAACTAGATTTATTGTGTTCCTTATAAAAGTCAGACCTGGTTATGGGCACATACCTTATTCAGTAAATAAACTCAGGCTATATAAATATTCTCATTTACTTATTACATAAAGACTAGTATAGGAAGAATATTTTACTATTATTAAAATGGAAAGGGCTCTTATTTCTTACCCTCTGCTATGATTTTTAAGGGTCAGTGCAATGATTTTAAAGCTCTGACACTTAGAGGTTTGCACATAAAAAATACTGGTAAAAATATATCAGCATTTGCACAACAGTATGAGGTTAACACCATATATTTCAAACTAACTCAGAAAAAGAGACTCTAAAATGCTAACTACTAAGATATAAGAATCAAGCCACCAATTCTAAGCACACATAGAAACCTTAATGGCTGACCGTACTGAAGGGTCTAGAAAGGTTGATAAGCAAATTGCCAACAACTTTACTATTCTGTATGGCTTTGTAGATGCTGTTTTTAATGGTAATCTGTTCTGTTGAAGTGTTATGCCCTTTCCTGAATCTGCACTTGCAGTGGTCACTAAGCAAGTCAAAGACCTTATGATAGGCTTTTGACTACACAAGTATATAATTTCCAAATATTTGTATAAGTGGTGATAGCAATGCCATTGATTTACGTATATTAAGACTGTTATTTTCCACCTATTTTGGTAAAACCATAACATGGGCCATTTTCCAGTGATGTAGTAGGGTTTCCATCATGAAGAAGCTATTACTAATGGGCTGAAATGGTACAGCTAAAAGATTATAATTGATAAATGTTATACAAAATCCATCTGTGCCTACCTTAAAAAATCTGTGATTACTCCCATCCATTTGTTTACCTTGTTCAGTACTAACTCTCTGAAATGTGAATCAGAATGGAAGTAAAAATATTTTCAATATATGTGATTGTTTGAAAAGGACATTTAAACTGACTTATATGTGGATACTATGGTTCTGAAGAATCCCATACTGCCTGAGGGATGAAAGCGCTCAACCTTTACTTTGTCCAAGGGTTAGCTCCCAGTGTTCTCTCTTGTCTATCTGATGAATTTGGGCATCTTGGGGAAATGTAGAAATTGCCTCATGTACACAGACAACCCTCTCCTCCTACCACCCAACACTACAACCTGTGAGAGATGCACTTATCTAGCCAAACTGGAGGTAAAGCACTCTCCAATCAAGACTGAACTTGACAGTCAGGAGGAGAAGGTAAACACTTGCACCACACCACACTCATCACGTAGTCTCACTAAATCTACACTACCAAAATCCACACATAGAAACACAAAAACATTCGCGGAGGCTCTCAATAATAATCTGCTCAAGCAACAGAGACCTCCAAAGCAGAAATGCAAGCAACCTCCACCCCCCAACACAACTCAAATGACACATAGCCTGCAGAGTCAGTGTGCCACTCAACCACAGCCAATATGGCAAAACAACGTACCCAACACACTAGTCATAGGCGACTCTATAGTCAGACACATTGATGTCCCACTCACCAGACTAAACAAGGAGAAGGTTACTGTCAGCTGCCTGTTGGGTGCCAGGATCCACCACATAACCCACTCACTCAGGTCACTCCACAAAATGTATAACTATGACTCTGTCATTGTCCATGTTGGTGTGAACGACCTGAGATGTACCTCCCTGGACTACATGAAAAGAGACATGGAAGAGCTCTCCGATCTTGTAGCCCAGGCAGATATGACTCTAGCCCTGAGTAGCATTCTGCTATTATCCAGAATGATGCCACAGTACAAGGATAAAATGACTGACTTCAACAATTGGCTAAACATCTGGTGCCATTCTAAAGGGATCCAGTATCTGTCTGCCTGGGATGACATGGTCGACAGACCACAATGCTTTGCCAGAGATGGCCTGCACCTGTCACCCCTGGGATTCTGGATACTGGCTAAGGTTCTTGCCACCCCTATAGTGCCTTTTTTAGGCAAGGTTCAAATGACAAATTCACCACCATAACAGGAACAGGCATGCAAAAACTGAGTGTGATGCTACTCAATGTTAGAAGTCTAAATCTCAAAATGCACTCACTTGAGGCACTCCTTAAAATGGAGAACATCGATATCTGTGCAGTGACTGAGACCTGGTTCAAGGCTCCAGAGAGCACCCCTGCACTACCAGGCCATAACTCATACCGCACTTTTCGGCCATGTAACCTGGACCGGAACACCAAAGGCAGAAGTGTGTCCATATTCATTAAGGATATCCACACCTCCAGGCTTGTTGCTCAGCATAATGCAGCCGAGGTTATCCAAGTGCAACTAACTCTGGGCAAAACTGAAATCCAAATTGTAGCTTGCTACAGATCACCCACCATGCCCCAGGATTCCCACTCCTCTTTTCTTGATGTACTGGAAAATATTAGAGTTCAACCAAACACCCTAATAATGGGCGATTTCAACTACCCCACCATTAACTGGGAAAACTACTCATGTACCAACTCATTCGCTCAACGCTTTCTAGAATGCATAAACTCCAATGCCCTGGATCAACTTATCCACACCCCCACCAGGGGCAACAATATCCTAGATCTAGTCATTACCAATATGAGTGACTGGTGTTCCACACCTGAAGTCAACGCCTCATTAGTCCGATCCGACCGTAAGCTAATTACCCTAGATATCCACATCCTGCCTCCACCCCCCATTAAGGAAACCATGGTAAAACATTTCTACAAATCCAGCTTCATGCTTCTTAAGACAGAAGTGGTGAACTTCATGACACCCATGCAGATGGACAATACAGTTACGACTACTGAATCCTACACAATTGCACTTTATAAGCACTTACATGAGTGCATGGATCGTGCTATCCCAAACAGAACCAAGATGCTATCCTCCAAAAAAAGGAAGACATTATGGTGGTCCCCTGCCATAAACAAACTGTACAACAGAAGGAAGAAACTCTTGCAAAAAAAGAGTAAAATCCCACAAGTGGATGAGCCCCCTGGTCAGCCTCAGTAAGAAGCTGCGATCCCTGATAAAATCCTCCAAAGCTAGTTACAAAAACAAAATTGCCACTGATTCTAAAGACAACCACAAAGCATTCTATAGCTATGTCAAGAATCTCAATGGCAACACTCAGATCTGCTCTGAATTACAGCACAATGGCACTAAATATACAGAGCCCACTGATATTGCCAACATCCTGGCAGATAGGTTCAGTGCTAACTTTACCCCCCTCTCACCCCCTAAAGAGCCCATCTCTATACTGGAAGAATGCAAAGTTTCTGCAATCATGGCTGCACAGGTAAAAACCACACTCTCCAAAGCCAAGAACACAGCATGCAATGGGACCAGACTGTGTTCTACACAAACTACAGAATGAACTGGCACCCCACCTAAGTACCATATTCAATCATAGCCTCACCTCAGGCTTTGTGCCTGCTGAATGGCACATAGCAACGGTTATCCCACTCCACAAGGGGTGAGCCACCACGGACCCCAGGAACTACCGCCCCATTAGCCTGATGAGCCTGGTCTGCAAGGCCATGGAACATATTTTTTTATTTTTTTTTTTATTTATTTAACATTTGTTGACCGGGAATGTCCGACTATGTTCCACAGAGCCTGTTTTCAGTGGAGGCCTGGGGAGAAATGCTCCAGATTATAACAATTTATCTCCTTATAAATTTTCTCCTTTATGCTCCTTATAAACAAAGACATTGGTAATCTCCAAACTCTGGATCCCACCCTGTTTAGGTTTGTAAAAGGCAGATCATGTCTCCTAAACCTGATAGACTTTTTTGAAGCAGTCACCAAAGCCGTAGACAAGGGTAAGGTGGTTCACACAGCCTATCTAGATCTTGCCAAGGCTTTCAACACCATCCCCCACTCTGGAATTATAGACAAACTGACTAAACTAGGTATAAATCCCTATGTCACAAGATGGGTTGCCAACTGGCTCACTGACAGAACCCACACTGTGAAAGTAGCAGACTCCAAATCCGACTTCAGACCAGTGAGACATGGAGTACCACAGGGTTCAGTCCTGGGTTCTCTCCTGTTTGGTATCTACTTCTCTGAAGTACAGGTTAACACAGAAGGTCTTTGGCTAACAAAGTTCGCAGATGACTGCAAACTAGGAGCCATAAATGAAACTCCTAACGATGTGGACATCCTACAAAAGGGCCTCACAGAGACAGATGCCTGGTGTCAAAGCCATTGCCTCAAGCTCAATGCCAAAAAGTACATTGTCATCCTCTTTGGTAAAAACTCTGTACCCATGAACTACAACATAGGCGGTAGTATACTTAACACCGAAAGTGCGATAAGAGACCTTGGGACACAGGTGGACAGTAGTCTCTCCTTTGATAATCACATCGCCACAGTAGTCACGTAATCCTTCTATGTGGCACACCTCATCACAAAAGGTTTCTCATCCAGAAAAAAAGAGTTCATTGTTCTCCTCTACTCATCACTCATTAGACCCATTATAGAGTACAACGCCCCTTTTGGTATGCACCTCACAAGACATCTACAACAATTGGAATGGCCACAGAAATACCTCACAAAGAGGATTACCGGCCTCAAACAGATGCCCTACGCAGACCGTCTCAGAAAACTCCAGCTTTACTCCGTCGCATATCGCCTACTCAGAGGTGATCTCTGCCTAACATACAAAGCTATGTCAAACCCAGAGCTGTTGGACATGCTCCACTTAAAGAAATCACAATCCCTCTGAGCTACACGCTGTAGGGACCTAAACCTTGTCACCACAATAAACAGAACATGCCGGAGGGATAGATTCCTGTCCCAGATACTTCCCATACTCTGGAATAAACTACCTATCAATATCAAACAAAGCTCCTCATTAGCACTCTTCAAGAAAAATCTTGATGATTGGATGGGAAATAGGAAATTCACCCCGGGGATCACCTCTGTGGCTCTGCTCGACAGTGGCACAGGAAAATAATTTTCTTGGGTGGC
The DNA here is from genome assembly GCF_019279795.1 of Protopterus annectens. Taxonomy (NCBI): domain Eukaryota; kingdom Metazoa; phylum Chordata; order Ceratodontiformes; family Protopteridae; genus Protopterus; species Protopterus annectens. The sequence continues at coordinate 304,517,019 of NC_056745.1, read as the reverse complement.
AAAAGCCAGAGTACCTTTTTGGCTGGGCTTGTATAGGCCCCAGGGCCGATAGCCTAGTACCTACCTATGACCTATGAACCTATGATATTTAATATATGAATATTTTATCAGCATTCAGTTTTTTGGAGACATCTTCTGAAGAATTTGTGATACGATAGTTCTGTTTTCAATGTATACACTACATGAGCTTGAATTGTTTCTTTCTCAGTTTGAAATATTAGATTGCTACAGGGTGGACAGGGATATCATAGAACAAATTGTCAGTCTCTGCCACCCTCACCTGAAGCCTCAGGAAAATCATTTAAAACCCATCCTAGTAGAAACCAAGGTGTGTGTAGCATTACATAAACTAGTGTTTTTCAGTGATCCACTGGGGACATATTAGGGGTGTCACAGGCCTCAGCTGCAAGAATATTACACCAGTTTATCAATGTAATGCTACAACATGTAAGGAAGCATATCTGCTTTCCACAAATCCTAGAAGAGATAGCTACCACAATATAACTTTTCTATACTATAGCAATTTTTCCTGAGGTTCTGGAGGCCACATTCTGCACATAAATTGAAATAAAAGCCCCACCTAGTGAACATGGAAGAAGGTACATCAACAGAAAAGGATATCACCATGTCAACTGTCGGGTTGTCTTTAATGCCAAAGGCATCATCTATGACATGTGAGCAAGTAACCCTATCAGTTTCTACAACTCTCACATGACACACCTATGACATGTATAGAAGGTTTTCCAGGGGTAACTTTCTACAAAGATGTCTAGTGGGGGATGCTTGTAATGCACTGGCTCCTTGTCTTATGAAACCCTGGGGAAATCCACACAATTCCACTAAGTAAGGCTACAGCAATGTACATGCTCAAACTATAAATGATAGAGATCATGCATTTGGCTTGCTGAAATCATGGTTCAGATGTATAGATAGCTCTGGAGGTGCCCTGCAGTATGACCCAAGCACTTCAGCCAAAATAGTGATAGTTTGTGCCATGTTACATAATATAAATTATTAAGAAACACTTGCAAGGGTGTGGGGCCAATATGGCAAACTGCTAACAGCACAAAGTCTTAGCTGTGCTTTATTTTCTTTTTTTCTAACAGGAATTTATTGTAGAAACTTAGCAAAAACTTATTTTCTTATACATTTTGAGTCTTTTAAACAAACTTGGACAACTATTTGAAATAAAATTCAAGTGTGTTGTTTTTTCTTTGAATTTTTCCTCTCAAACATTTTATTGGCTGTTATGACATATCAGAAGATCTCTCATGGTTGGGAAACACTTTATAAGAAGGCTGAAAAAAGCTAAGCTTCCTCCTCATATTCTCTCCACCTTCTATAGAGGTACACTAGAGAACATCCTCACCTGCAACTTCACAGTGTGGTTTGGAAGCTACACAGTTATAGAAAGGAAGGTACTACAAAGTATGGTGAGGGTTGCAGACAAAGTAATAGGTTCCGGTCTTTCATCTATACAACATCTTTTTTCTACAAAAAGCATCAGAAAGGCCACCAAAATAATACAGGACAACATGCATTCTGCACATGGACTGTTTAAGCATCTGGCATTGGGCAGGAGATATTGCAGCATCTGCTGCAGGACTACAAAATTCAGTAACAGCTTCTACCCTACAGTAATTATACTTCTGAACAAGGGCACTAGTCCCAGGGGTCTGGAAGCATAATAAGTCCAATTTTATTTATTTGTGCAATATATACGTACATATATTCCAAGTAAATGCAAGACTGATTTATTATATTAATAGTCAGCATTATTTAACCCTGTCAAGTTCAATATTAGACAAATAACTTAGGCACTGTTCAACCCATAGTGTGTTTTGTTTTACTTTAAATAGGATAGTTAATTTAACTCAGGAGTGGGTATTCTTTTCATATATGCGTGTTGGTAAATGTCTCTGCTCTTTCTTGCATGTATTTAGAGTACTATTGTATTTGTTAGTTATTTTTATTACTCTACTTGTATGTGTTGTTTCACATTCCTTTGTAATCTCAACGATTGAGCTGATGCATGAAATTTTGTTTAGGCTACATATATGTAGTTCTAAATGACAATAAAGTTTACTTTGACTTTGACAAAATGAGCCACTGAAAAGTGAACTGTCAAGACAACTCAGTGAAAAAGGAGCTACAGTCTATAATGGGCAGTATCCACCAGCTTTCTGTTAAACTTGATAAACTTGAGATCATAATGGGCAATATAAAGGAAGCTTCCAAGAAACAAACAGAAATGTTAAGAGATCATAAAACAACAATCTCTTCAGATCTTGGCAATAGAAGACACATTGAATGACTTGGATAGCAGAATAGCAGAGAAAGAGAATCGCATAGAATTCCTGTTAAAACAACATACTTTTCTTTTGGGAAAAACTAGAGGACCTAGAAATTAGATCTAGAAGAAATTATATTAGGATATATGAAATTCCAGAAAATGAAGGAGACAATATATTGAAAATTTTAATTAACTGATGCCTACAATTCTAAATCTACCAGAAGCTCTCTCTTTTTGGTATTGAGAGAGCCCATAGATATCTTTCAACTTCTTCTTTGAAGAAAAATCTTCCTGTCCCCAAATTTATTGTAAAATTTCTTTCCAGCTAAGACAAGCACTTGGTACTGAAGACTGCTTGGGCTAATTCTCTGATAAAAATAAATGACAACACAATCAGGTTTGACAATGACTATAGACATCTCTTATGACCAAAAGGAAAGCATGTATTCCATTCATAAAAGACTTAAAGAAGCTAAACATTAAAGCTCAACTAATTTTTCCAGCCAGAACCAGAATTAAGATCTTTTTACCAGAATGTCAGAAAACGTTTAATTCTCTAGAATATACTGTGGACATTTCAAAGAAAAATAAACTTTTTGATCAGTCAGAGAATATGGAATGCACTCTACTCAGCTTAAAGAGGCAAGCAACAAGAAACAGCTGGTCTTTGAAAGAGAAAAATAGTAAAATAAATGAAAAGTAATGTTCTCATTTTCTATTTTGAGTAAATAACTTTCTCTCAGGTATTCAGTTTTGTCATCTATTACAGTTCATCATCAATTACAAAGTAAAACAAACAAACAAAATAAATCATACTTTATCATTTGGCATTGTGAGTCCTGATATTTTAAAAGCTTACTTTCCTTAACTGATCCATTATTGTGACTGCCCTAATATATTGTTTCATATCCACATTTCATTTATACAAGAGCAAACCATTAACTTCTTTGCTAGCTATGTCTTATATTTCTGACATTTTTTTAAACTTTTGCATTGTTCAAGGACCATGTGGTATTTTCTATCGGGTTTCTATTAGATGACCGAAGACGCATTCTTTCAAATGCGTCTTGGTTGAACTTGTGCATATAAGTGAATTCTTTCCCTAGGAATGAAATCGCTTGGCCGCATCTGATACTTTGCCATTTTCGTCACTGTAGTGAAATCTCAGAGTTGGTATATTTAAGTAGGGGGGTGTGGGAGGCAAAGCCCCCCACTTTATGTTATACGTTTTTTTTTTTTTTTTGGAACAGCGATATTTTTTCCCTTGTAGTTTATAAGCTTTCACTTACATGGGGGCGATAAATCATTGTTCATTTTTCTAAGCATTCGATAATTTAATATAGACCTTTTTCTACCTGGGCTCCCTAGGGATACAGATTCGTCGCAAGAATAGATAGTTTAATTAAATAAGATCTAATAAGGAAAATAACTGATCTGCTTCTGGCAACAGACAGCGGCACACCTAAAGGTTTAATCTCATAAAAAATATATACATAACAAACACCTAGACCATGGGTGATCCATAGATAATGAAAGACCTGATGTATAACACAAAGAGGTAGTTAAGCATCAAGACTGTTGGTGGAATACAGAATACTTACAAATGTATAGCATAAATGAAGCTGATAGCATAGTAAACAGAGAATTACTTGTGCCATACATAACATTTAGCAGTACATTAAAGTTTTGTTATAGAGAGCTATTAATCATCTGAAAGTTGGTAAGATACAGATTAAGTATCTGTACTTAAGTAAATGCATATTTAAGCACATGCAATATACATAAATATCTAATTTTAAATTGTAACACCTTTTAATTATATTTCCATATTCTGACTATTACTTTCACCTTTTCACCCATGTTATTAAATGAGTTTTAAAAAGTTTTATGATATGTGATCTTGATATGTGTTGGTGTCATGATGTCTATAAATGAATGCATTATGGGTGTGGTCAGTTTTATTTATTTTCTCCATATAAATGTTTAAATACTAGGCTATTTATAATATTTTCTATAGTAGAATTAATTAGAAGAAATGACTATATAAAATGCCTTGATCAAATAGAGGAATTTGAAATGCATTATTTCTGGGATATTTCTGATATATTCAGAAATACATAATAATGTTCTTTATTATTAACATTTCCAACTTTATATTTCTATGATATTAAGTATTAATATTTCTCAAATTAATACTTTATATTGTTTTTTTCCTTTTAAAATGACTTGAGTGTGTTCTAAATAGTTATAATTAATAATATTGTTTTAAATTAAGCAGTAGCAGCAGTTTAACTTGTATATATTGGGATGGGTTGGTCGGTGTGCAATTTGTATGATTATATAATCAAATCAGGGAATTTTCATTCCATGATGGGAAGTTTGAATGTATATAAGTTTGAAATGTTGCTTTTGTCTTGTTTTGTATCTGTCCATAACAACAATTATCAGTACTTGGTTATCAAATTTTAAGCTAAATCATCTGAAATCAATGCATCTACATGTTCTTATGAATGTCAACATATAATTGTCTCTCATTAAACTTCAATGAACTTAATAATCCATTGAAGAGGAGTAGCTTAAACAAATATTTAAAACAGCATAAAGCTCACATGATTGTCTTACAAGAAGTGCATTTGTTATTTGAAGATGCAGATTGATTGATGTTTAACAATTATTTAACTCCTGTAAGCTCTCACTTTAAATCAAAAAGCAGAGGCACTCTTATTATTTGTAGAAATTCATTACCTGTGCCTAAAATATTAAATATATATTCCGATAAATATGACATGGTGGGTTTAGCAGTAGAAAATTTGACAAAAAAAATATATTTTTGTGAATTCTTACTGGATACCTGGAATTAGAGCCAAAGTTGCTAAGAAATATTTATAATTTTGTGAATTCTTACTAGATACCTGGAATTAGAGCCAAAGTTGCTAAGAAATATTTGGATATTATATCCTTATATGCAAAAGGTGAAATTGATTATTGCAGGAGATTTTAACTGGATTCTTTCTAGTAAAGGCACAACTACTGATATGGTTCCTAAACTATCCTCAGTAGCTAACCATTTAGATAATGTTATTAATTCTCAACATTTTAGAGATACCTATGATATTAAATTAACTAACTCTCTTTAGTTTACACATTAGTCTTATAGATTTGGCACTCAGACAAACACTGATAAAGTTTTTAGTCCTATTAGTGTATTTACTGAAATTGAAGATGTATTGATAACTTCATGTTCTTTATCTGACCACAATGCTGTTATATTTACGTTACTGTTAAAGCCAAGTATTTTGATTTATTATCAGAGAATCCCTGCTTATGTAGTAAAAATTAAAATATTTTAAGGAATGGTGTCTAAAAGAAATAGATCAATACATTGAAATTAGTAATAATGGAGAAGTTTCAGAAGTAATTGTTTAGGATTATTCTAAGAATTAAGAATTGTCACATATGTAAGAAAAGAGTGGGATAAGGAGTTCATGTATTTGTAGTCTAATATAGGTAAACTGAAGTCCAATCTAAAACCTTATGACAAATTGGCAAACACTGAGATGAAAATATTAAATCAGAAATATCTTGATGTACTTCACCATATAATATCAATAAATGTGGAAACATTAAAATTGCAAACTTACTCAATAAACTCCAAATGCTGTTAGATCTAAGAAAAAATAAATACTAATGTTAAAGAAATTTCCAAACAAGCGGATAAAAATAAAGAAGTGACTGATTTAAAAGACATACTAGAATGCTTTAGGAAATATGAAGAAATTAGTAACAAAGAGACAGACTTGGAAATCAACAACATAACCAATGACATTTTGAAAGACAATATAAGGTTTAAATTAACCGAAGAACAAAGATCCCAAATTAATAAGTCATTCTCCTTTAAGGAGTTAAAGATCAAATTAATAATATTAAACCAAATAAAGACCCTGGTCTTGACAGTATAACCCCAGAATTATACAAAATATTTCCAGAGAATATTTTAAATATCCTATGAAAGTTTTTGAACAAGTTAAACCTATGTCAACCATCCTCCTCCTGGAAATATTCCCTGATATCTCCTATCTTTAAATAAATAAAGATGAAACTTATGTTCTTCGTACAATCCTATTTCATTATTAAATATTGATTATAAATTATTTGTATCTATTCTTGCAAAAAGATTGAACCTTATTATGTCAGGATTCATAAATAATGATCAGACTGGTTTTATACTACATAGATAGCACAATTAGACTTAATACTTTAATATATTTTGTTAATAAAAACTAAAAGAACTAACAATAATAAGTCTAGATATAAGTAAGGCTTTTAAGTCTATTAGTTGGAAATATTTGTCTAAAGCACTTAAACAATATGAATTTTACCTATATTTTATATATCTTATAACTAATATATATAGTAACAGATTCTCTTTTATTAAAATTGCCTCTTTTCTTTCTAGCTCTTTCAAAATATTAAAAGGTACAAAACAAGGTTGTCCCTTGTCACCTCTATTATTTGCTATAGCAATTGAACCTTTCACAAACTTTATTAGATCTAATACTAAACTTCAGGGATTGTCGATAGATGAAAATTCAGTTATTTGCAGATGACATTTTAATAAAGTGGTAATGTTGAATCTTCAGTAGAAAATTTAACTAAGTCTATTAATTACTTTGAAATGCACCAGGTTTAATGTTTAACCCTGATAAAACAGAAACTTTGCTTTTAATAAAAAAGTTAATAATTATTTAAGAAACTATACAAAATTTATTTGGGACAATTCACAAGCTAATTATCTTGGAATTATAATTAAATCTACTGTAAAAGTCTCAATAGTAGTACATTGCAGTAATTTAATAGACACTGTTACTAAAATAATTAATTGAAACTAATTTTATACACTTACTTTAATAATAATGAGAATCCTACCAAAATACTTTTCTATCTACAATCACTAATTATTCCCCCTCCTACAAAAACATTTAACAAATTACATTCTACTTTTCTTAGTTTTCTCTGGTTCCCCAATAAACCAAGAATATATTTTGATTGCCATGTTAAAAGTTGGCAAGATGGTGGATTAAGTTTATTTAAGTTTTCCAAATGTTGAATTATATACCAAATCCATAATTCTCAATTTAGTAACTCTGTGGTTAAATTCTTCTTACCAATTCACTTGGAAATTCATTCATGAAAGATTAAAAAATAATAACAGCTATGTTGTAGAATCTTTCTCTAAATTTGAAATGAATACATTTTACTGGATCTTGAAAGACTTCTGTTTAAATGAAAAGAAAAAAAAAATACTATTCCTCTCTATTCACTGATTACATCTTTATATTTTTTAAAGATTCATAAATTATAATTATATAGTTAAAGATTTATTGTTTTTATTGTTTCCTATATCAAATACTATGGGTTGTTGAGGAACCTTTAATAAACAAAAAGCTAGACCTTGGAGGTGCAAATGTAATCTTTTGGCATTAATTCTTAATAAGAAACTAATGACATAATACAGATTATCTTCTTGCAAGACATTGGCCGGGATACACTAATCCTCCGTCTAAGACTAAATAGGTCTTACTTGGAAACTGCAGCCTAAGAGGATGATGTCAGCACGCCATGCATATTCATGAGGGTGTGCTAACTCAACTCTAAGTCTAACATGGAGCATGCAAGAGTGCAAGGGGCGTGTCAGACTGCCAAGCAGTCCAAAAATCCACACCCCTGCAAGTCCCTCAATCTGCAAATGTCAACTGAAATGAGCGAGTCCACTCAAATACGTACATACCCAACACTACACTCCCCCCACATTCTAAATCCCTGTACAATTATAAAATGTAAAACTTTCCCTTTTTTATTATTCCCAATATAGCTGCCCGTATTTGCACATGTTTGCGTGGGTTTGCCCATTGTTTAGCTACAGGTAGCAGTTTAGACATCGAAGAGGATAATAAGAAACCTATATGCAAATTAAGTCAAATAGCAATAGCACAGTGGTAAAGCCTTTGCACAAAGAGGAGGCATTCCCGGTTCGAGTCCCACCACTCCCCTTTCTATTTTCTGTAGGAAACAGGTATAGAAAAATAATTCCTGACATTTATCTTTTAAATTTTAGTAAAAAGCATTGAAATGGCCTATGTAGTAGTGAATGATATTTTATATATATATATATATATATATATATATATATATATATATATATATGAAGGTGAATTTGTTATGCATACTGATGAATGCATAAGTAACATATCTTAAGCAATGTGAAGCACTGCTAAGCAAAGTTTACCGGTATTAAGCACATTTAAGTATAAATGCTCATAGCTTAGCACTGCTTTAACTAGCATAATGGCTTTGCGTGGAGCTGCGCATCATGCCAACTAGTGCAAACAAGACATGTTTTGCGCATAGCTGCACAGCGCACTAACTAGCGCAACATTGGGCAACATTGAGCAACGTTGAGCAACATCGAGTAACATAGAGCAACGTTGGGCAAATTTGAGCAAAGTTGCTTAAACGCAGCCACACCCCCTAGCTGGTCTGGCCAGTAGTAAAATAAAAAGCAATGACAGGCCTCGAACCCGGGATACTGTGCACCATAATCACAGTACTGAACCACTAAGCCATGACAGCTTTTGATATTCATGCACGGTCAACACACATATACATATTAATGAAAGTTTACCCAGTGCTAAGCAGGTGTGCTTTCAGCTGAGAATTTTCAAAACTGGCCAGTCACAAATAAGTGTGGGAAATAAGGCATATTTAAGCTCCATGGGTGGGAATACTTGCCATAACTGGTTGTAGCTCCCATCTGCAGGCAGCATGACTGGTGTTGGAGAGGGTTCTCTCTTCCGAGCGCAACGGTGGGGCATTGAGGAGTCAAAAGTGATGGTTTGGCTCCTCGTCCATAATCATGATGTCAGACTCCTGCAGGGCCAGTTCCAGGGCACTGAATACAAAGCGGAAGCCTGAAACCGTCTCACACATAATCTCACCAGTGCCACAGGCATCCCTCGGACTGGTGAGCAGGTCAGATACCACTACTCAGACCTGAAGAGATGCAAGAAGGACTGACTGAACCAGTGGATACAGGAGGCCCGTGGGATGGAAAATGCCCCACTACTGAGTAGGTAGCCATGGAATGAATTATGTGAGAATTGCTATCGTAGTCTATATTATGGATAGGTATGTCTTAATATCACTTAATTTACTTCACAGCTGCAGGTGTCCGTGCTGCGAATCAGCAAGCCTATGCAGATATGCTGCTAAGGCTGCATCACCAGGCAGGTTAGTAATTATTCTGCATGTATTGTTATATAAAATAAGTGAGAGAGCCTGAAAAAAGTGTTGTAGCCCAATAATAAAGGTATAATAAGTCTTGAATAACATCTCTGCATGTACTGTTATATAAAATAAGTGGGAGACCCTGAAAAAGAGTATTGTAACCCATTAATAAAGGTATAATACATCTTGAATGAGTCTTCTGCATGCACTGATATATCAAAAAAAAATGAGAGAGCCTCTAGAAAAGTGTGTAATGTAATTAATAAAGGTATAATTCCTGGAGTGTGTCCATATCACTTTCTTCAAAATGTTGTTGTACTCTTGCATTATAGAAATAGTACTGTTGTATTAAGTGCTGTCAACCCACACTTGGGTAGGCCCATAGAAAGTGGATGAAGGGAGTGCCAGTAGCTGTTAAGCATATATACAGCCCTCAACTGTTGGTTCATGGCTGGAATGTATAGTTAAATCTGGCACACGAGTAGCTTGTTATAGTGTTCCCCAGAAATGTCAGTGTGCTGCTAGAAATGTAGGGGGCTGTTAAAATATAACTGATAATGTCACCTGAACACATCCAGATATGTAGATATATAAATATAAATAAAATATATAAATACGTAGCAGTAACATCTGCTTCCTGGGCAGTTTGTAAGTTAGATACAGGTCAGGTATATAAGGAACTAGCAAAACCCATTTCACAATTTAACGGACACTGCCTAGTGTAATAAGACATGTAGGGGATATATACCTGCAGTCAATAGGAATGTAGTATAAACTATAAGTACATATAAGTTGTTAATGGAGGTATCTTTTTACACCGTACTGTATGTGCATAAGTAATGCAATTCCACACCTCAATGGGTATGTCTAATCTCAAAACATTTGTTGGGACATATGCCTTATTAGTTTATATATATCTGCATTTACTTTGATGCATGTGCCCTGTTCAAATACCACAATCTTGGTGGCCTGTTGCCACCAATCAATCCTGCATCCTGTTGGAATGTCCACTGTTGCTCTATATATGCATGTGTTATGCTTGCTGTTCAACTGTTGGAACTCTGGTGTGTTGGGTTAATGGGAACATTACTGCATGCTGTTACAACTAATTTGGAATGCTGCTGGCTGTTACCAACCCATATTGTCATTAAATCCTCCTAAACATAGAACGTATGGGAAGGCTGGTCCCAGCGGACCCACCTGTCCAACCTCAGCTGGCAATGGCACCTGGCACCAGTAGGTCCGGTGCCCAGCCCGGGACCTCCTCCTCCATTGGCCCTGTGCCACCTTTGGGTGGAAACGCTACAGGGGATGGGGCTCGTCCCCTCCTGCAAGCGTGGCTGGAGGAGGGCCACCTATCATCCTCCAAACGGTCTGGGCTGAGGAGCATAGGGAGATTGAGCATTCAGTCGCTGATCCTCTACGCCAGCTTGAGGCATGTGTGGCACGACTCACAGGTGAGCCTGCCCCTCCTATACAGCCTCCAGCACAGCCACCCTCTGGGCTATGAAGGTGCAGTGGTGAATGCCCATGGGTGGGGATCTCAGTTCCACTGTTGCCATCTGTGGGCTCATTGGCTTGCGATTTCCAAACATCCTTGACCGTCAATGTTGTTCACCCACCACGTGTCATATTCCGTCCCTGTATGTGTCTTGTTTGTCTTGTCTGTTTACCTCCCCAACCTACCTCCCCAAATATACCTACTTCCCCTACCCCACATTCCACTTTCACCTGAAAAAGAAAGAGCAATCTGCTCCCAAAAAAAAATTACGCCCCATACATAGCTGCCCATTTTGCACACATGTCCGATGGACACATAAACTGATATTTAATTGGCAGTACAACATACTTTGTTGTCCTCACCCCTCTCTCAGGGATGGAAGGTTTCAAATTTCCCTCCAAATTACTAGCATGTGCACAGCTGTTGCTGTTAAAAAAATGGGCAGCTATGGTTCTACCTTACACCCGTCCTGCACATCCCAACCTGTTTTCCCTACTGTCTTTCCCTCTTTGTGCCCCTTTTTCACCACTTTCCTATCTCCCCATTTTCTTTTCTTTCAAAGAAATGAGCGGGGGGGTTAGCGGTAGTAAGCACTTTTAAGCAGTAGTTAGCAGGTTTGCACGAGTGTGTGCTTAGCTAAGTATTACTAAGCTTCACGCAAACCTGTGCAAACCCACTTACAACTGCTTAAAAGTGCCTTAGTCACCCTGCATGTGAGGGCCCTTGTTCTGCTCAGCAGCAAAATAAAACACCACTGTCAGTCTCGAACCCCGGACCACTAAGCAGGTTGTTGCTGATATATCTATCTATATATATATATATATATATATATATATATATATATATATATATATATATATCATGCATCAGAATGAGTGAATGTAAAGGAAAGATAGGAATGCCATAACACAAAACCTGTTCTGTGGAACTTTACCAGCAGTTGCTGTGGAATTGCATTACATGACTGTGATAACAGAACCAGACATTCTAGCAGTAAATAATGTTACAGCAGAACTTTACAACCCCCACACAGTATCATAGCAGGACAATCCCCACCCAAACGTACAAAATACCTGTGTGTTCAGGGTCCAGCAAGGATGTAGGTAGGCATACTCAGTACTGGAATTGTCCAGTTTTCATGAGCATCCTTTGCTAATGTCAACAATAAAAAAGCACTAATTGTGAAGAAGTGAGTACATTAATATTCACAGTATAGCAGTTCAGAAACAGTTCATGTGCCAAATGAGTACATCGCAATAACTACTTATGTATGGCAGCTAAATGTATAAGTAGAAAAGAAACTACATACATAAGTAGTTATTGCAATGTACTCATTTGGCACATGAACTGTTTCTGAACTGCTATACTGTGAATATTAATGTACTTACTTCTTCACAGTATAGTAGTTCACAAACAGTTCATGTGCCAAATGAGTACATCGCAATAACTACTTATGTATGGCAGCTAAATGTATAAGTAGAAAATAAACTACATACCCCATCTATCTTGTGTTAGCATTTGTAAGGCTGAGTACAATTCTACACTGACAACTGTGTACTGGAAGTGGCAACATTCAGGTCTGAGTACAACATTCAAATCACTGGCTACACCCCTAGCTTCAGATATAAGAAGTATACCAACCTTCTGACTTACACAACGGTGTCCACAGCAAACAAGCATGGGCCTCACTTTGGAAAACTGAAATGGCTACGCCTACCTGACCTAGCAATTTATAGCATTGGGTTACTATGACAGTGAGTACTGCAATTACCACACAGCAGGCTGCACGCAGTTACCAAATGGTGGCCACGAATTGGTGCAGAAGCCATCACATGCACATGTGCAGATACCTATAAAGGCAGGCTGTACTTGCTGTCCACACATGCAATCATTTCATTGCAGCTACAGAGAGAGAGAGAGCGAGCAAGCGAGAGAGTGAGAGACACAGACAGACAGACAGACACCAACATCTACAACAAGAACAACAGCAACAGGAACAGAAAAGAAAAAAAAAGATATTAAAAAAAAAAATATATATATATATATATATATATATATATATATATAAATATATATATATATATATATATATATATATATATATATATATAAATATATATATTAAAAATATATATATATATTAAATATATATATATATATATATATATATATATTAAAAGTATATATATATATATATATATATATATATATATATATATATATATATATATATATATACTGGCATGTAGTAGATGTTTTTGAAGAGTACTCTACATACATTGAATCATCCATATGTGGCAGCAGTACGTATCTATGCACAGATGCCCTCCATAACTACTGCCATGGAGAAATCAGTGTGTAGGTGTGTGCAGTGGGATATGACTGTGACATATGTAGTTCAGCATTAAATGTCAAACATCTGATGCATGTTATCTGTGTTCTGTACAGTAGTTTGTACAATGTCTGTTTGGGGAGTAGTGCATACAGTTATATAAACATGGATGTGACAGAGTAACAAATGCATGATAGTCATATTAACGTGTAGCTTAGCATTGGCAACAGCTGTACCAGGCTAGTATGCTAATCTAGCATTTGCAGATATATATACACACTCTAATAATACTGTGTGCTCACATGTGACACCTGTTCATGTTGCAGCAAGGCCCAACAGGTCAGCCGTGAGGTCCACGGACTTGCAACAGTGTGGACCGTGTGTGTGTATGGCACACACATAAGGAGAGATCAGTTTGTGTCAGATATATTAGCATCTGTACATGTGCATAGAGCAAGGGACGTACTGCAACTGTTTGTGAAGGGTGGACATAAATATGTTGGTGAAGATTGTTATGTGCATATTTCTATGTAGGTTGTTGTGTGTGGCAAACAAGACAGCATACAGTGCTGGTATATGACATGTGGTAGTTAAACGCTGTGGGTAGGATTTGTCAGGTTTGCAGTGTTGCAGCCACTGAGGCCTGCTAAAGCTACATGGGCTGAGAACACCTTCAATGCATTCTGCAATATTATTACATAACTGTATACCTCACAACCTTCGCATAATTGATATTCCCACCATGAAAGGTGGACTGTATATGTGCCTATATGTATATCTATATGTACACCAATGGATGTTAATATGTGTGTGTGTATATGTATATATATATATATATATATATATATATATATATATATATATATATATACAGAGAGAGAGAGACAGGGTCATATTTACTGCGACAGATGCCTGCGGGCAAAGCCATGGACTCAAGCTCAATGTTGAAACTGCATTGGCTTCCCTTCTGGCAAAACCTCCGTACCCATGAACTACCACATAGGTGGCAGTCTACTTAACACTGAAGGTGTGATAAGAGACCATGGGACACAAGTGGACAGTAGTCTCTGCTTTGATAATCACAGTGCCACACTAGTCATGCAATCTGTCTACATGGCACACCTCCTTACAAAAAGTGTGTCATCCAGGGAAATATAGGTCAGTGTTCCCCTCTACCCATCACACATAAAACCCATTATAGAATACAATGCCCCATGTGGTATGTACCTCACAAGACATCTATAGCAACTGGAAAGGCGACAGACATACCTCACAAAGAGTAATACCGGCCTCAAACAGATTCCCAATGCAGACTGTCTCACAAAACCACAGCTAGACTGTGTTGCATACCGCCTACCCAGAGGTGACCTCTGCCTAACATACAAAGCTATGTCAAACCCAGAGCTGTTGGACATGCTCCACGTAAACAGATCACAATCCCTACCAGCTACATGCTTTAGGGACCTAAATCTTGTCACCTCAATAGACAGAACATGCTGGGGGGATAGATTCCTACCTCAGAGACATCCCATACTCTGGAACAAACCACCTATCAATAGCAAACCAAGCTCCTCATTAGCAGTCGTTATGAATAATCCTGATTATTGGATGGGAGATAGGAAATACACACTGGAAATCACCTCTGTGGCTCTGCTGGATAGCGGCACATGAAATTAGATTTCATGTGTGTCAAAGGCCAGGGTAGCATATGGCTATGCTTCTATAGGCCCTAGGGCCAATAGTCTATTACCTATCTATGAACCGATACACACCCACATGTACTTGTGGCAATAATTGCTATGTGAGGTTGACTGAGTATGATGATGAATGTGTCGAGGTTCCGTCAATGTGTGATAGCTTAGGGGGAAACTGTTTCCGTCATGCTGTTTTGTGTCCTAGCTCTGATCCAGCAAAAGATGTGTATGCTATTGCTAGGCAGAAAAAGCAGTATGGCATACGGTCTGAAATAGTCCTTTGGTGTGGACTGGGGTGTACCATTGTAGGCTAAAGCAGTACATGTATGCTTATTGATTGGTATTGCTGGTGAATCCATATCCCGTATGAACTGTAGTACTACCTGAAGCTGTATGCCTAAACAGCACAGTATGGTGTATGTCCACATTGCTTGGAAACACTGTTATGTGTGTTCCCTGTAGTCCTCACAGATTACATACCTCAGGCATAATGTTTTGTAAGTACTGACACACAGTACTGTATGGTACACAGGTAAAGCTCATCTGGGTTGCATACATTTGTGTCTTATACGTATGTATGATGTGTGTGTGGGTATGCCTGTAACATGCCCTCAGTCATATGTGTGTTACAGGATATAAGTGCGTATCTAGCAATATGTATAGTCTAGTACAGCAGTATGCCACCTATACTAACGAATGTGCGCATATGTTAGGCAGGGGTTTGCCACCAACAACTAGTGCGGTATACTGGTAATACTGTAACTGGACTTTACAATCATTGCAATGTATGACATATTTCATTATGCATTAGCTTGATATATACCTCCTGTGGCTAGGTGGTGCATTGTGTCGCATACAGTGTGACATGTACTGTTGTATTGTCTTACATACTGGTTTCTCTTTGTTGCTGTGCAGAACATGGTTTGATATATAGAGCGTGCCAGGCACTGTCAGGCAGTTCTGGTATGAGCACTGATATGTGGTATTGAAAGTGTGTATCCTCTGACAGCCAATAGGTTGCTATATTTGGCAGTTCAGTGATATCTGTACTTTAGTATGTTAAGTGTGCCACATGACTTGCTCACACATATTGTTTCATTGTCTTCCAGGGTCATGGCTCACCATCACAATCTGATATACAGCCCAGCTGAGGATGAGCAGATCACAACCAGCTTGGTTCAGCACTACGCCCTGTTGTTCTCAAGAACCAGACAGGACCAGCATGAGAGGACTGCACTGTGGCAAGATGTCATCCGTCGGGTAAATGACATAGGCATGCATAACCGGACATATGAGCAGGTACACCATCACTTCAGTGATTTACTTAGACATGTCTGGCAGCATGCATCTGATGTCCATAGACAACAGCTTGCCACAGGTGGTAGGGTAGCCATCCATCCCCCCCTCACCAGAGTAGAGGAGCTGCTCCTCAGCATGACGGCTCCTGGCCAACAACAACAACAACAGCAAACATGTATCATCATGGAGGCAGGAGCCACACAGCGAGTTGACTCGGAGCGTGCAGGTAACATGGCATATCTGTAGACTACTGTTACCTCTATTGGTAGATCATGCATATGTGAGATGTGTACTGTGTAGTTAGGAGATGTGGAGCCTGGTGTTGTGCAATACTGATAATTTGTCTGTCAACCGTTGTATTACTGTAAGATTGCAAACCCACAGTAGCAATGCCACAGTTGTTGCCACTGACAAACTGTCTCATATCCTTGTAGGTCCCTCTGGTGTGACAGCAAGGCAGCACAGCCATGCTGGTGAGTGTGTTCTACATTTAATATTGCATGATATATGTGCATGTCATAGGTGAGGTGTAGGACATGTACACGTAACACACCTAAGCATAATGCATGCTGTGCATGTTTGCTGTGAGACTATGCACATCCCAATAACGTGTGTAGCTGCCTCAAACACATGCAATACACAGAGCATCCCACACAATTGTGGGAAAACTGTAGTGGACATTGGATAGGTAGAGTTGATACACATGCACACAACATACACAACATTGTCATATGCAACACACATCAATATGCTACACATGGCATATTCAGACACCCGCTGTAAGGTCACACTCCAGTATCCCAAATGTCATCCATGCAGCACACATAATATACCTGAGGGTAGGGGCCTATCATGGGGCTGTGCAACACTCTGCAACACATAACACATTCATGTTAGGCAATGCTCCCTACTGGGCACCTTACAAACCCATGTAACAACTGGTTGTGAAATGGTGAATGTATCCATGGTACTGCAGTTCAGGTACAGCATGCTAGGTGCCGGTCTGGCACACATTAGTAGCCTTGAGTGACCACATGATGCTGCATGATGCTGGCTCATGGTACTACACCCCATCCAGTTACAGTAACCACAGTACTACACATAGCATTCATTGCTATGCACCTCACTGTTGCATGTGTGCAAACATATGCACCTATACACAATATGCATAGCAATCACCATTAGTACAAAGTGACACATATATGTCTTGTAATGCTATGGAGTGTATAGGTCACATGACACACATTGGGTATGTGTGATGTTTAATGTTGCAGTTGTGATGTAGCATGCCATGTCATGGCTGGCACTGGCATGTACACAATATGTCCTACACTCACCATAACCACTGTACAATGGCTATGTTGAGCAATGGTATTCCATCAGGTATACATGCACCACTCATCCTGTGTGTATACATAGCATGCATGTGCTAAACCTGTGTCCACAATTATCTGCTAAAGACACAGACGCTCTAATCCAAAATGGATATTTATGTGACACACATACACACGCAGCCATGGTATGTATACCTGTGAGTAATGCTGCACAGGACATTGCAGAGCTTTCAATACTTGCACAGCAATGTTGTGTCTATGTACACATTGTGTTCCAGGGTGAGGCCAATCACTGAACAACAACACACGTGCATCGGAGCCATGTATGCTGTTATTAGCAAGGGCTGTCTACACCCACACTGCATGCTGTTGAGCAACACACGTCCTGCATGCTGACACATGTGTTATGACTGTTTGGCTTGTGATACTTTACCCCATCATCAACTGCTATTGAGTATGTTCTGGATTGCTGGTGGTGTGTGTGTGTGTGTGTGTGTGTGTGTGTGTGTGTGTGTGTGTGTGTGTGTGTGTGTGTGTGTGTGTGTGTGTGTGTGTGTGTGTGTGTGTGTGTGTGTGTGTGTGTGTGTGTGTGTGTGTGTGTGTGTGTGTTTAGGTGAGGAATGTATTTGTGTGCATGTGTGCATGTGTGCATGTGTTCATGTGTGCATGTGTGCATGTGTGCATGTGTTCATGTGTGCATGTGTTCTGACATCATGTACAGGTCGTAAAGTGTGTTACCTGTCTTCCTTTCACAGGTGCTGAGGTTGGGCTGGTTCACTGCAGCAGGGAACTTGATGTCACTGAGCAAAATAGTGATGATGAGGAAATGTGTGTTGAGACACAGGCATGTTTGCCAGGGTCTGCCGTTGGGCCACCAATCAACAGAACACAAGTTTACACCCCATCCATGCACACAGTCATACTGCCAATACATCCATCACCAATGCCCTTAGCTGAGGGACAGTGTACAGTCAGCATTGGCCAGGACAGTGTGGCATCTATGGCACATGCATCCCGACACAGCAGCCATACCCAGATGTCTGGAAGGGTACCACATAGGCAGATGTCCAGGGGTTCTCATTGGAGCACTGCTGCTCATCATGCCCCTGGCAGATGTGCCACAGGTCTTGCAACCTCACACATGTTCCAGGCTTTCATGGAGGCACAGGCACATATGGAACGGTACACCAGACAGGGACTAAGGGCACAGAGGGCACATAACACCACTGTAATTGACAGTATTCATGACCTAGCAGGTGCCATCCATAATTACAATGAGGTCACTGATAGACGTTGGGGTGAGACATTAGATGTCCTCCGCAATGTCATGTCCATGTGTCAGGACAGTGCGAGACATTTGAGATGTCGACGTGGACGTATGCCAGCAACATCAGCAGCTGGCAGTGGCTGCAGACATCCCTCAAGCCACAGCCGCTCCCGTAGTGCCAGTACCAGCCCCAGCAATGTTGCGGGTGGGCTGTCCATAGACCGTCCTAGAAGACCACATGCACGTGGCTCTGGACAGTACCAGCAGGGACCTGGGTCCAGTGTACATCTGTCCACCTTTGATGATAGTACCCAGTCTGGCTTAGTACCTGATACTGTCAGTAGCACACCTGCCAGGCATAGGTACCGTGTCCGTGGCCAGAGACGGTGATCTGTAAAGCCTGATAGGTACAGTCTCTGGCTGTCCCACAAATCCCCATATATGGCAGCTACATGGTGGAACTGTGTACATGCAGACACACACACACACACACACACACACACACACACACATAAAACAGACATCTAGGGCTAACACATACCCACACACATTACATCAACATTGGCCCATAGCAGTACTCTTGGCCCTCACACACACACACACACACACACACACACACACACACACACACACACACACACACACACACACACACACACACACACACACACACACATACATGTCAATTGTATGGCTCAATGTAGGCCTCTGGCAAACCAACAACACACCCTGTGCATATGATGAAACCTGTGCCACCTCCTGTCATCTGTAACATTGATGCAGGAACAGGCTACCATGGTGCTGATGCACAGGGTGACTTTACAGCAGTATAACAATGTTAGCATGTTGTCAGTAGTAGAGTGTAATGATATCCTTGAAGGTGTAGCTGAGCAGGCATGATGCATTGTCAATGTAGTATTGTTTACACCAGTGTTAGTTCCAATAGTGTATTGTCCACCCACGTGCCACTTGACTGATGTGTGTAGTATTGGCAGTATGTGTTAGAGAGTGGACAGTACATGTGGGATGTGTGTAGCACAGATTTGCAGGTGCACATTTGTGAACATGGTGGAGGTGCACTGTCTGCATGTACGTGCATAGTGGACATATGGGCAGGGTGCCATGCTCTGTGTTACACAGTAACACTCCATAGTTTCTATTGGTGGCCAGTATGCATTGTACTACACACAATTTGGAACTTGAGTACACGTGTGTATGACATGGTTTAACACTGTGCTATGGGTGATACTGTTACTATCTGTCATTGTTTTGCATTCTGGTAGTATACATAACCTCAACAGCCTGACCATAAACAATCGTTAGATGATGTCTTGACAACTGACACACAGATGTAGGACACACAGTAACATTTGGATCCTTCAGGTACTATATTATGCCAGTAACCAGTGGTATTCACCTGCACCCATTCCTCAGACCACTCCTGTTTGCCATATAGCTCTCTTAGGTACAAGCAATCACAGTAGGGATATGTCCATCCACGTCTGGAAATGCATACTGTGGCCTATAATGCATTCTCCAGATGACACACACATCCTCCACAAGGGTATCATACAGACAGATACCTGTTGTCAAACCCATGCTGTAAAGCTATTAGCCAACCAGAGCATAGTCATCCACCTTTATGAAACATAATATCCCCACAGCACCACATAGGTAGTAGCCACCAACATGTTGAACAGGTACCGATGTGAAAATGCAGCCAAGTGTTAAGTCATCTCTACTTTGGTAATCACATTTCCAAAGGTATTTAGAAATCCCTCACTGGATCACATAAGCAATAAGGGGTCTGCATGCATATCCACAAAGGTTGTTGTACACCTATAATGAATAGCCATCATTGACAGACTTTGCTGCATTTGAACAGGTCTGTAATATACCTCAGCCATAAACCCTCACTCACACAATTCAATAGAAATCATAATGAGTGTGTGTGACACGGGTGACCTAGGCCAGGGATCACTGCAGTGGCTGGCCTTGTCACAAGCACAGAGATGTGACCTAAGGTCTGCAAAGTGGCAGCACACTCTGGCAAAGATGACAGATGTGTTCATGGAGAAAGTAGGGTTCCCACCTATGAAATAATTGAGGTCACATGTATATATATGTATTTGCCACACAGCTACCTGACATGTGCAATGCACATACTGTTTTCATACTGATATGTCATACAGTAATAAAAGCAAAACCCACAGCACATTGAACAACAGTGTCACACACATAGAGCACACACACACTCACCAAGTGCAGGCTTCAAACCCCTGTCTGACTACTTCATAATACTAGAGGAGTACGCTTAACACAACACGCTATACACATTACTGTGAGTTTGTTTTTCCACAGGTATATTTGTAGGATGGTGACATCATCAGACTTGACAAAGATTAGTATACCACTTTTAAGGTGTTTTACTACTCTCCAAAAAGGTTGCTCTTCTCCAAAGAGATCAAACACAGACTTGTCAAATGCAGGATTTAAACCCCTACCTAACTACTTCATGATACTAGAGGAGTACGCATTAACATGATGCATTATACACATTACTGGGAGGTCTTTTTTCTACAGGTACATTTGTAGGATGGTGACATCATCAGACTTGACAAAGATTAGTATACCACTTTTAAGGAGTTTTACTACTCTCCAAAAAGGTTGCTCCTCTCCAAGGAGATCACACACACTTGTCAAGTACAGGATTCAACCCCCTACATAACTACTTCATAATACTAGAGGAGTACATATTAACATGACACACTATACACATTACTGTGAGTTCTCCTTTCCACAGGTATATTTGTAGGATGGTGACATCATCAGACTAGACAAAGTGGGTTACATTAGGTGACATTAGGTGGGCTACATAGAAGGAATGTCTAAACACTTTGGCCATTTGATCATCAAAGGATAGTTTACTATCTACCTGTGTCCCCAGGGCCATAATGACGTTCTCTGTAAATACCAGATTACCACCTATGTGGTACTTTGTGTGCACTTTGTTTTATAAAAAGGGGATGACTATGCATTTTTTGGCATTCTGCTTGAGGGCATTGTTTTGACACCAGGTATCTGTCTCTGTAAGACCCTTCTGGAGGATGTCTGTGTCAGCCGTCGAGTCAATTATGGACCACAGTTAGCAGTCATCTGCAAACCTGTTCATCCATACTCCTCCTGTGCTTGCCTGTACCTCTGAGCAGTATCTACTGAACAGGTGGGGTCCTAGGACCAAGACCTGTGTGATGCCATTTGTGACTGGTTTAGAGTCGGGCATGGCAACCGCAACCCTGAACATGTGTGTTTGATCTGTGAGCCACAGGGCCACCCATCCTGTGACATAGCTGTTAATGTTCAAGCTGGTAAGCTTGTCCATGATGACAGCGTGGGGAATGGTGTAGAAAGCCCTTAGAGTGATCCAGGTGGGCTGTGTGGACTATGTTCACCTCCACTATGTCCTTGGGAACTGTTTCAAATAAGTCAACTAGGTTTAGGAGGCAGGATCTGCCTTTAACAAGGCCAAGTTGGGTAGAGTCCATTGTCTGGAGGTCCCCAATGTCTCTGTTTATGGGTTCCATGATAATTTGCTCCATAGCTTTGCAGACCAGGCTGGGTAGACCTATAGGGCAATGGTTTCCAGGTTCTGTTGTGGCACCCCCTTTGTGGAGCTGGATGACTGTTGGTGTATGCCATTCTTTGGGTACATAGCCTGTGGTACAATTGAGTCTGGACAGTGAATGTAGGTGAGGGTGCAGTTCCTTTTGGGGCTGGTGTAAGATGCAGCCTGGGACACCATCCAGTCCCATTGATGCTGTGTTCTTTGCTTTGGAGAGTGCTGTCTTTACCTGCATGTCCATGAAGTCTGGGGCTCTGCATTCTTCTGGGATGGACACAGGCCCTTTTGGGGGTAATGGGGGGGAGTTTGCACTGAACCTGTCCCCCAGGATGTGAGCAATGTAAGTTGGTTCAGTGTATTTCTTGCCATTTTTCAGTAGCTGACAGCATATTTGGAAGTTGCCACCTACATGTTTGGTATAGCTAATGAAGGCTTTGTGGTTGTTATTCTTACATTCCTTGGCAATTTGTCTTTAGAAACTGGCCTTGGATTATTTTATGAGCGATCATTGTTTCTTCCTAATAATGATCAGTGATGCCTTTCCTTTTGTGAAGTTTGCTCTATCATGTGTTTGTTTCCTCCTGCTGTTGTCTAGCTTATTTATGGGTGACGACCACCAGATTGGTTTCTTATTTTTGGAGGTGTGCATCTTGGTTTTATTTGGGATGTCTCAATTGATGCAAAACTGTAGATGCTCATAGGATGCACTTGTAAATTATTCGGCAGATTGTATGGCATTATCTTATAGCAAGGGGGCTTTGGAACTTTCCACTTTGGTCTTGGGAAGTGTGCAGTTTGCTTTTGCAAATGTCTTCACAGTGGTTTCATTGACTGGGTGCCGGGTGGGATGTGGATGTCCAGTGTGATTACTTTATGATCTGATATTACCAGTGAGGGGTTAATCTCTGTTGTGGTACACTGATACTCCATGTTGGAATGATCAGGTCCAGTATGTTGTCACGTCTAGTGGGCATGGTGACCAGCTGTTCCCGGGTGATAGAGTTTTTAAACTCTAGGAAACATTGGGCAAAGCACATTGTACATGGGTAATTCTCCAACTCACTGTTTGGGTAGTTGTAATCTCAATCAAGCACTTTTGCCTGAAACACTGTCAGGCTTTTTCAAGATGCTCACTACAAAATAAAATCGTACTTAAATAATACATTCAATCAAGTTAAATTAGTACTTGCTGGTATTAATTAACCAATTGAATCCAAATGTAAAGGTTACTAAACCTATTAAACTGTGCTTGTTCCCTCCTGCCTGCTATAACATTATAGAAATCGTATTACAGTATACATAAAACTTCTAACACTGTTCATCAACTGTGCATCTAAAGGTATTGTATACTTAGGTGTATGTCAGTTCTGCTCTAGTTTTTACATCGGACAGATCTGAGTGTTGCCATGACATGGACCTGTCTGTTGTGCAGAGATCTCTTGAGTAGACAGTATGCAACAGAGTACAGATTGGGTTAAATACAGTCTTGTTGCATGGGTCAACTGTTTGAGGCCAGTAATTCTCTTGTTGAGGTACTTCAGTGGTCTTTCCAGCTGCTGACGGTGCCTAGTCGGATTCATCGCAAGTGTGTTATGGTACTCTCTGACAGGTCTGATGACTGATGAGTAGAGGGAACCTCCTTTGACCTACATGCATAGACCCTGGCAGGTTGTGTGAACACATAGCATGATTTTCTGAGCACTTTGTGAATGTGTTTCTGGAAGTAGAGATGACTAACCACATTTGTCCATAGATCCCTTATTATCACCTCCATATTTAGCCTGTGTGTGAGCATGCCCAGTATGACCTTTCAGCATGTTGTTGCCTGACATTTGCTTCATTTATTTAAGTGTGTGAGCATGCCCAGTATGACCTTTCAGTGTGATGCTGAATGAAATCCATTACATTTGTTGAAGTGTGTGAGCATGGCCGCTATAGACATTTATACTATATGTGTGTGAAAAATCAAGTTGTATTTTTACAGCAGGGCTCACCTTTGTGACATAAATCAACAGGGATCATGCTGTGCCTGCAGGGATTCCATGAGACACTTTGCATAGACTTATCAACATTTCTACATACAGGGGGGACAGGTATTATTTGTACATTTCTACCCGGGGCACACCGGATTGTTACTGTGGGTGTACATAGGATGAGGGGTTCACCTGACACTTATACACATTTGCTAGGCCTGCACTGCTATGTAAGGTACTCCATTTCAGTCTGTACTGTTGCCTATCGTACTGGCTTGAGGCATACTACTGTACTACAGATCTTAGCATCCACTGTCACGTATATTAGATTGCGACTTCATAGCCTACCCAACCCACATCACACTGCCTGGCCTGCTGTTCTCTGTCTGCATAGGCCTGAGGGGGAGGTTACCCATATGCCTCTTTAGGGGCATGCTACAGCATTTCTTTGTGTTTGCAATACTGTACAATTGTCCTGCTGTGGCTGTGCCAATGAAATGCTGTCATGGCTTAGTGGTTCAGTACTGTGACTATAGTGCACAGTATCCTGGGTTCGAGCCCTGTCACTGCTTTTTATTTTCATGCTGGGCAGACCAGACTGCTTAAGGAACAGTAAAGCAAATATGAGCATGTTTACCTGACTTTGCTCAACTTTGCCGGACTTTGCCAGACCTTGCGCAACATTGCTCAACATTGCCCGACTTTGCACTAGTTAGCACGGGCAATTTTGTTTACATATACTAAATAGTGGTAAAAGCTGCTTAGCACTGCTTTCTGTTGCTTAAACCATGGCAATCATGCCTCAGGTGGTGCTGCAGAGCTGCCTATGTCGGATGCACATAGTACACTCCCTATACATGTGTGGAAACAGGTAGTGTCAAGTTAGGCATCCCTTTTATTTTATGTGTGAGTCAGAGAGAGGTATCATTTCCAGGGTTCCTATTGAGCCAGTATATGTGCCATGCGTTGCCTCTTTGCCAAGGCCAAGGCATACTGGGCATGCCTCCTTCTGCCTACTGGGGCAGGCTCAGGTTGTTCCTCCTCCGAGTCACACTGTGCCTGTGCAGGCCTTGGCAATGGTGGGGGCTGTTTGGCCCTGCCCCATGCTGTTCCTGCTGCAGCTGTTTTCGCAGGATCATATTGTGTAGCATGGCACATACCATGACAATTTGGGTACATGTAGTTGGTGAGTACTGCAAGGCTCCACCAGATGTGTGCAGGCACTGGAACCATGACTTGAGCATCCAAAACACACGCTCAATTACATTTCGTGTTTGTGCGTGTGCCTCATTATGGAGTTTCAAGTTCAGGTGTGTGTGCATTTCTGATGGGTGTCATCAGCCACGACTCCAGTGCATATCCAGCATCCCCCACTAGGTGACCATCAGGGATGTCCCCATTGGCAAATATCTAGTACAGCTGCGTCAGATGCCAGATATGGGAATTGTGGTAGCTTCCATGGCAGCCAGCACACACATTCAGTATTATGCCCTGGGCATCGCACATGAACTGACAGTTGATGGAGTGGAAGCCCTTGTGGTTGATGTAGGCCCTACCTCGCCCACCAGCTGGTGCTTTGATGTGTATGTGTGTGCAGTCAATTGCACCCACTACCTCAGGGTATTCCGATATTTGCTGAAAGAGACGCATATTGCTGGTCAATACCTCACGGGAATTGGGAAATATACATGATCACCGACATGTGCTGACATGGCATTCAGGAACTGGTGCAGTACCCTGGATGCTGATGCCTGTGAAATCCCCATCATATCACCAGTTGGTCCCTGGAAGGTACCTGCTGCTAGTATTCTTAGGCCAACACATACCTTGGTTTCCACTGGGATGGGTTCCCCTCTGTTGGTTCTGTGTGTGAGGCGTGGCCTGCACAGCTCAACGATTTGCTGCAGGAGGTCTCTGTCCACTCTATAGTGCTCCACTATCTCCAGCTCATGTAGCCCCTGGTAGGTTACCCTGGGTCTGTACACTCTTCTCTGTCTCCTCACCGTAGGTTGCTCAGCAGCATTCGCAATGGCAACACCCTCAGCATCTTGCACATGTTGCCTTATAATAGCAATGGCAGCCCCTAACATTTTTTTGTCTCAGTTAAGTTTTATAAGTTTTCACTTCTCTTTGTAGACTGCAGTGTTGCACTGTTTCTGAGAAAAACATGGGGGAATGTTGTTTGCAGAGTTTTAAGTGCTGGGCTGGGCTAGTGTACTGCCTGTGTAATTGGATGATTCTGATTGATTTCACCTGGCAGCTCTGCTAGTTATCCTTGGTTAACTTCCTACTACTTATTTTCCTTCTTTTTCCCTTTCTGTTTCCACAGGGGGCAGCACCACGCAAACAAGCGCAAACACATGCACGCGAGCACACATGCACACACACAGGCTTACAGAGGCTTACACAGGCTTAGATGGGTGCACATGAATGCACACAGGCTTAGACAGCCTTACACAGGCTTACACGGGTGCACACATGTGCACACAGGCTTAGTCGGGTTTACAGGCACTCACACGCGCGCGCACAGCGTAAGCATCTTTGCAAGAAATTTTAGTGATATCCACAGCATACACCTTCGGTTTCTGGGTTTCAGTTAAGACAACTGTAGACACGCCTCTTCCAGTCCTGAGTAACTCACAGCAAACACATGCCACTCTGCGTGAATATACCCCCTCATGATGTCACCTATCTTCTACTCTACCACTCCCCTAATCCTACACTTACACTCTAGGGACATGGTTCACATGGCAGGGAAAATTGTGATTCACTATCCTTATCCTCATTTGCATAAGATTGCCTACTAATGCTTGGTTACATCTCTCAAACTGAGCTTCCCCCCTTAGCAACCACTACTCAGTAGCCATGTTGTCTTCAGCCTGCCATTCACCTGCATGGCAGAGGAATATTTTTAATAAAATGCCTATTTTTGGCTTTTTGTTTTTTTTTTCTGTTTTTTATAGTGCCGCACGTTTGTGTGGCGTTGCGCTACACAAACATCGGAGATCAGGGAAAAAAATTAATTTTTAATATTTTGCAACAGATTAAAATGCCAATGGCCTTATATTTGGCCATTGGCATGCTTCCTCAACTGGATGCATCCTTTATTTGGAGCTGTCATAGCTCCGTTTTGCGATTTTCAGAACGGTACTCCGTTAACAACAGAGTACATTTCTGCAAATAACTCTACTCTTACTTGAATAGGTTAATGTTTCCTGGATTGCAAATTTACCTCATTTGCATAGCTTTCAGCAGCAAATGAGGTAATTTGCATAACAAAACACTGTCCGTGCAAGAGTAGTTTTAGGAGCTGTCATGCACACCCCTGCCGGCTGTTGCTGGATCGCTCGGCAGACATATAGGATGTCTGGAGTCTTACTCTACTCTTAGATTCCATGCAAGCCTTCGTGAATCCGGCCCATTGTTTAGAAAATAATAATTGGTTGACTATACAATCTTAAAAAATATGTTAGTGATAAAATCAAAATTTCCATGTATTTTCCAACAAAACATATTCTAGAGGTACTTGAGTTTTTCTTTTCACAATCAATGGTAACTCAAATATGAATAAATCATATATACAAATAATTTATAAAATAATAAGAAAAGAGTTTGGTTCCACAGATTCATTATTTTGGAATTACTCAACTAAGATTAATGAGAAGGCCTTTTCTGATGAGGATAAATGCTTAATTCTTAAATCTGTAGAAAAATCTACTTCTCTTTATTGAAAAATATATATGTGTAGATTTCTTCACAAAGCTTTTTTGACTTCACTTAAAGAGGCTTTAATATATAGCTATGGGAAAATTAATTGTTGGAGGAGTAATGAGGTCTGTAATGCACATTGGTTTCATATGATATTAGATTATATAATAGGACTCTTCTCATAATCACACTCTCTTACCTCTCTCTACTCACTCCCTAGAGTTGACAATCTCAAAAACACCCTTGTTAATTAGCCTCTGATATGAATTAACATAGAACATTGTATGGTTGTATGGTTTATATTTACTTAATCAATTATACTCTTCATTAATGTTTTACTAAAGTATAACTCCCCTATTTTTATACTGTAAATAAAAGTAAATGTCCTTCCTAGTATAAATTTTCAACTAGTATATTTTAGATTGAACCTTATTTCTGTTTGTATTTTTACTAACTACTTACTTTCTTTATGTAATGACTTGTTTGTATTAACTTCAATGTGGAGCTTTTCTCCCCGGGCTTCTGCTGAAAATGGAAATATATCCAGTTGGACTAGCCCGGTAAACAAATGTAAAATAAATAAAATAAAAACTCCTTTTTGGGTTGAATTTAGAAATTTTGCCCAAGTTTTGTGGATGGATAATTGTTTTAATTGTATAATTTCTAACTCCTTGATCTTATTTAATGCTCCAGTTCTGGATTCTGTTCCTAAAGTGCAGGTCCATTTTAGCTATAGCAAGAAAAATAGCCACAAAGAATTGGAAATATAATACTACTCTTTCTTTCACTGAATTCGTTGTTTAGCAAAAAATGTCTGTAAAAAAAGAATTGTCAACTGCCAAAATGAGAACTTTGAATATTACTCACCACTTTAAATATTATTTAAAATTAAGTGATTCACTTAATAAATTTTTAATGATTTCATTTTCTATGTTTGATTTCTCCTATGGACATCTGTAAATAGTTATGTTTTTATTCTATTTATCTTTAAATAATTTTGAACAATCTGTGTTTTAAAATGAAAAAAATGTGTTTAAAAAAAGAAACAGTTACAATGGGTCTGGCTAACAGGAAGAGAATAGTGCACGCACTCACTCCATGAGTGAAAAATTAAGAAGCTCCGCACATACAATGACAATGATACATACAAAATTATCAGTTTTTACTTACACATGTAATGGTTGTGTTATGTGAGCATTAGACAGTGTCAGCCATAAACAGAACATATAGCACTAGCATTAATCAAGGTATGTGATGAATTTGTAAAGAAAAAATAAAAATGATTGCCCTCATATGCAATTATTGTACATCACAAAGATAGAGCATTGCTCAGCTGTACAGGAATGCTAACAATAACCCTTTTTAAATAGCAACCATTAAACCCTCCTTATAGAAATTAATTTGTATATTGTAGATAGCACTTTGTTAAGTAATGAAAATCAAAGACCCCCTGTGAGACAACAATTTTCCACACCCTATACCAGCAAACACATATGCCAAGGATACAACCCTCTTAATGGGATAGCCATTGTTTCTGTTAGGCATATCCAACAGCCTTATCACAGAATTTTAGCTAATATGCAACTTTCACATGTCTACTTCTTGTATAAGTTCTTACATGTGTTCACAACCTCAGAGAAATTTTGTTTTAAAGCCATGTAGCATTAGATGAGGATCCTTCCAATACCAACTGCTATACATTATGTATCAAAACAAATGGGCAAAGTGCAGACAACTTAATTTTCTAGGAAAAATACTGACATCATGACCTTGTAAGTATTGCTTGTAAAGAATATCACATACCTTCAGATACCTTATAGTAAAGTTCATCAAAGGTAATGCAATTGCAGCAGTCAAACAGCAGTATATGAAATTGGTGAATCCATTCCATCTTCCACAACACAAGAGCACTAGCCCCAGGTGGTCTATGTCACATCATCAAAGGATCACTTCTGTGAACCTACATTTGTCAACCCCAAAACAGTGAACATTCACTTAAGCAAATGTTGACATCACTGAATTTTTACACAGGGAATGAAAATAGTTGGCCAACATCAGGAAATGTGCCTTTTTCCCCACTGTGATCTCAGAGATGGTGTGTGTGTGTGTGTATATATATATATATATATATATATATATATATATATATATATATATATATATATATATATATATAGAGAGAGAGAGAGAGAGTTAGGGGGTTGTAGGGGGAGCAGCCCACCAAATTGGGGGGTGTGGGGGGTGCAGACACCCACCTGGGTTGTTGGACATACTGTGGTGTGTGAAGGTTGAATGTTGGCCAACTACTTCCTTTCCGTGTGTAAAAACATGCCAGTGTGAACATTTGCTTAAGTGAACATTAGCTATTTTCAGTTTGACAAACAGAGGCTAGTGGAAGTGATCCTTTGATGAGGTGACATAGACCTAGCCCCAGGTTGTGCTAATATAGTGCAGATAAACTCCCCTTTACATGGTGAATATGTAAATCAGGGTACATCTTACTTTATCAAACTTTTAAAAGTTTGAATATCATATGATTGATACCATGTGATAGAACTTTTAAAAGTTTGAACGTTTCAGTGGAGATCTCTGTACAGTGTGGAATGGGAAGATTTCCCTTTCCTGCACTGTAGTGCAATCTCGGAGCTGGTATATTTAAAGAGCAGGGGGTGTGGGGGTGCAGAAGGACTTGCCCCCTGTTTAAAAAGGCCAGGTAGGTTTTTTTTTGTTGCTTATTTTTTTTTCTCTTTTGAAACTTTTAAAAGTTTGATCATATGGCTTCGACCATATGATGTTCGAACTTTTGAAAGTTCAATAACATAATATATACCCATAAATCAGGTGTCTGCTCATTATGATTTAAGAATCACTCAATCTTTTATAAGTGCCTGGCAGGCAGACATTTGGTGAGGACCTATACAATGCCCTGAATACACCCTAGCAGTACAAGAGTGAGTATTAAGAAGTGGAGCTACCTAATGGCTTGCAAGTTTGATTTATTTAAACTACTGCATGAATAATTAATAGTTTAACACTCCTACCATTTTGATGTACACTTATAGAGGCTGTGTAAGGGAGAACAAACTTAAGAAAATGCTGGAGATTACACTGACCTTCTTAGGAGATAACCTTTATACCAAATTTATGAATATATGCATAAAAGGTTACTGTGCATTTGAGTACAAATTGGGCGTAATTTATATGAAGTACAGTATATAAAATATAAACATACAAAGTTCTAAATAAATGCAAATCTTAATGCAATCATTTTACAAGCATATTAAAAAAGAGTACTGCTCACAAAAAAAAGGACAAATACACTCTTTTATTGCATAGATTTATTTTTACTGTGGCATGATTTATTAACTTAACTGGTGCAAATACCCCATTCATCCAGACATCTGCTGTGAACTGACAAAGGACAAGTTTGAGAAAATGTGTATATTGATTCCTAAACATAAGCTGCCAGAATTTTAAGATTCAGTACATGTGCTGTACTTTCACTGCCTGAAATATCTATTTGTATGTGGCACACACTGTTAATATTCTCAATGTTTCATGTAATGCCATGGTTTCAAGTTTTAAATTGAGAGACGGTGCTGTCTATGTTAAAGTAGAGATTCTTAGTGTCTACAGAGTAGAGAAACCATCATGCAGAGACATATTTATTTATTTATTTTGATTTTTTAATCCTTTGTGTTACAATTGGAATTGCACCTGTGCAACAGGCAGTGGTCAGTAGCAGTGAATAATAGTTCATTTCCCAAGACAAAAATTTAACATTTTACTTTGAATTGCCATGAATAGCACAAATAGAATATGCAGAATATGGACCTATGCACTTCAGCCAGCATGCTGAACAGTGGTAATTGCCCAAAAGACACCTATTATGCTATTTTCTCTGTGGCCCAGGGTGTTAATGCAGAGGGTGTGGAAGAAAGATATAGTTAATACAGGGTTCTAATCCAGGTTACAAGTAATTTTATTGAAGGGGCAGAATGACTATTGTAATAGACCTTTTATTAGGAATTTATCATAGTTAATGTAAAGTACCCTTCCATATGTATAATCTATACAATAGGTTTTGAAAAAATAATGAATCAACACAAATATCATTCAGTATGTAGGACAATATGTCAAGTAAAGTATATATGTCAACTTCATCAATATTTTTTACCCAACATATTCATACTTGATGCATGCAAAATTGATTTTCAGCAATACATACTGGCTTCAACATATAACTCCAGTAACATAGCAAGTGAAAATCAAGCATATACAAGCTTGTCACAATTAGAGCTCTAGTCATGTTGAAATTATAACACCTCATCTTACAAGTTAAAAATGTTAGTTCTCATTTGGCATTAACAGTTAATGAACAAAAATAGAAGCTTAGCCTTCTTTTTATTTATGAATTAAATCCCCAAGTGCTATCAGTTACAGTTTCCATCATTTAATCTATCACCAATACAGATTATTATCAACATTATAGGATATGTTATGTCATTTCAGTATGTCAAAAGAGTGTGACATACTTCTTTGCACCAAAACCCAGTTAACCAATAACAACATCTTCTATCACAAAACTACTAGAACTGATAAATGCATTGATCCATCCACAGAGCAATACTACTGATTGTGCAACAACTTCTTCCTTTCAAACCTATCTAACCAATAAGAACTTCTTAAATCTTCCTATTACTATAACTGATAGTATCTCTATTCTACTCTTCATCATCTAAAGATGCTCTCCTTTAAAACATCCCATACAGTAAACTCTGTACTCCCCACCATGACACAGTCTCTTACTCTAACCTCCCTCATCCTCACATTATTAACCTGCTCTACATCGTGCCAAACACAACTACTTGACTATTTTACCTATTACCAAAAGACACATAATTATAGTGAAACCCCTTCATTCATCCTGTTCATTAGAGGTCCCCACTTACATAATAATCACTACACTAACATTATTACACCTAGAATACTCCATAGTTCCAAAAACTGTCCAAAGGTACTATTTCCAGCTGCCCCACATAAACCAAACCAACCAGCTAGGCCACTGTGATATCCATCTCCAGCCTCTATTCCAACCTCTCCCCTAGTTTCTTTCACTTTCTTTTCTTTCCAACCCCTCCCCAGACTCTTTAACTTTGCCTTCCTTCCTGTGGTGCCATCTTTAAAACCCTTCTAGCATTCTGTGCAGTCCACATGGAAGCTTCTACTCTCCCCTGCCTGTGTTCTCTCTGGCTTTAGATGGTACTGTGTATGACATACTCTTTTATTTATTGCCATTTACACAGCTACTAAGCACTGTCTGTCAGTGCAGCGTTAACTGTGCTTGCTAATGGTTGCTTTATCTGTACAAGCTACTGCATTTTACATCTAGTACTACATTATAGTTTAAGCAGAATTGTCTTCTGCTCTGCTTATATTGCTCAGTTAACTGTGTTTGTTAAACGTTGCTTTATCTGTACAAGCTAGTGCATTTACTTCTATTGCCTCATTACAGTTTTTTAAGAATGTTTGTGTGCTGTTCTGCTTACAGGGCTTAGTTAACTGTGTGATTGTTAAAAGCTGCTTTGTCTGTTTCTTTCACTTTCTTTTCTTTCCAACCCCTCTCCCAGACTCTTTAACTTTGCCTTCATTCCTGTGGTGCCATGTTTTACCTCTCCGAACCTCTCTAATTCTTTCCCTATACCACTACTAGAATATCCCTTACCCCTTGCATACTTTTGTCTGAACTTACCTTACACTTCACTGATTGTTTTTCACTTTTGACCTTGATTCTTCCTTTCCTTGGCTCTACACACTCCGTTCACCCTACGGGTTCAGTCTGCTCCCCTACCCTACCCCCAAATTCCACCCACCCCAATACCCTTACACTTAGCTAGCCACTCTTACAACTTCCACAATCCAATCCAAACTACCCATCATTCCCCCAAAATCTCCTCCTACAGTTCATCCATTATAGTAAGCCTATCTTCAGAGTTTACTGCCAAACACAACTTATCCTGATAAACTACTAAACAATTAACCTAAACCATAATCTCTTCCTCAAACTAACTTCACATCTTAACTCACCCCCTACTTCTACTCTAATAGCCATCATGACCCTCAAATCTCTATCCCTACTTACTCAAATAATACTTCTAATTACCTTAACGTACCTAAATTATATCACCTAACCTACTAATGCAAACCACTCCTCCCATTTCACACCACTACCCCATCCTCTACAAGGTTCACATCTACTGTTACTCATATATCTCCCAGTCTCTACCCCTCAACACTAGCGTACTCTTCCCCTATAGACTACTACCTAACTCTAACAACACTGTTCCCAACTACACTAGTCTAATGTCCACAAAACTCTCTACTTGTATACTACACCAGAAACAAACCAAATGCCTCATCCATCATCTTATTTCTATCATTCTCTCCGGGGACATCCACCCAAACCCAGGCCCCTCTACCATACTGCATCCAACCCCCCTCCTTCAAGCAACAGGCAAACCCCTCCACTTCTCAGCTCTAAATCCTCAGAGCCTATGTAACAAAATTCCAAACCTTCATGCCTGGCTTCTACATAACCAGCCCGATATTCTCTCCATCTCAGAAACCTGGCTTAAACCCCACATACAAGATTCTGAAATAACTCCTCTCAACTATCACATGTTAAGGGATGACAGAACAAAATAAAGGGAAGTGGTGTAACACTCCTTTACTCAGCATCCCTCTTAGTCACCCCCTATACCAAACCCTTTCCCAGATTTGGCAAGGCAGAAATAATACCAACCCTACTCCACCTAAACAAGCATAAACTCATATTTGTTCTCTCCCTCTATATTCCCCCTGGTGACAATATCTCATCCCTTGAAGATATTGTCTCCTGGGTCTCTACCAACATTACTCATGAAACCATAATCCTGGGGGACATGAACATAAACTGGGCCACAATCCAATCTTCCACTAACTCACTCAATATTAACTTAAATAACTTTACACAACTAATCAATTCCACTACTAGGCCTTCCAAGAACTCCATTACTGGAAATACAATAGACTGGATTCTAGTATTCCATCCTCACTATATCTCTGATAGTTGTATTCTCCCAGACTCACTAGCTCCCCACCTTTGCCCACCATCTCCCCTCTTCTATACAACTAACTCACACCTATATTTCCACTCATTGCCTAAAGAACTTCAATGCTAAAACCTTCTCAAATGCAGTAAAAATCACAAACTGTAACCCATTAAAAACTCTTTCCCTAGATAATGCTCTAGCCTACTTTAACTCTACTTTCACAAAACTGCGCAACTCCTTTGCCCATCTGAAAACAAAATGTATAAAAAGTAACCCTGTACCCTATTTAACCAAAAGTATATTAGCTACTATGCGACTCCATGACAAAGCCTGTAAACGTTACCATAAAAATAAAACCACTATCACCCTAAACGAATATAAAACACTACGAAATAAAGTCAAAAAATGTATTGCCTTAGACCGCAAAGCCTATTTATCCACTCTCCAAACCAACCACACCACCAATCCAAAACTATTTTGGAAAGGAATCTCATCTCTCCTCAACCCAGGAAAAAAAAGAAAACCCTTGCCCCAAACCAGATGCCTCTGACATGGACTTGGCCACGCAATTTAACTCTTTCTTCATAGAGTCCATAAGCAAGCTAACATCATCCTTCACCAACACCTCTACAACTCCTCCTCAGCATGCTCCCATCCCTTCCTCCCCTAGCATTCCTTGCCCCCAACCTCCACCTTTCTCTATCAATCCCATCTCTATATCCACCATAAAAAAGGTCTCCTAAAATTAAAACCTGGTTCCAATGCCCCTGATGAAATTCCCTCCTACTTCCTAAAAGTAGCCACAGAAGTCATTGCTCTCCCTATCAGCATACTAATTAATTGGTCTATCTCAGAAAGCCAGGTCCCCCAGCTCTGGAAGAAGGTACTTATTATTCATCTCCATAAAGGCGGCAATAATAATGACATCCCAAACTTTTGCCCTATTGCCATCCTATCCCTTATTTCTAAGCTACTTGAAAAGTGTGTATACCAACAACTCTTACCCTACCTCATCAATAATCAGCTTCTTATCCCCACACAACATGTATTTAGACCAGGTCATAGTACCTCCACTGCCCTCCTCTCCTTCCTAGAAACAATCAACAAAGCCCACGACTCTGGCCACGTTGTCTCCACTCTTTTCCTTGACCTCTCTAAGGCATTTGACACTATTTCCCACAACCTCCTTCTTACCAAACTCTCTAAACTTAACCTAACCCCTTCCTCTACCCAGTGATTCTCAAGCTATCTCACAAACAGGCAACAAGCAGCTAAATGAAAAAAAGTTGCCTCACCCTTCCTTAATATATCCACAGGCATCCCCCAAGGTTCCATTCTAGGCCCCCTACTATTCAACATATTCATAAATGATTTCTTACAAGCCATTCCTAACTCCAATTTCATCCAGTATGCCGATGATTCTACTATAATCTGCTCCTCCTCTTCTATCACAACTCTTAACAGTCTGACACAAGCCTCCTTCTCTTCCACTGAAAGTGGATGCTCGACAACCATCTAGCCCTTAATGCAACCAAAACAAAACATGTTATTCAATGCATCCAAAACCTCTTCCCTAGACAAACAATCCTTCATAATTACCAGCAATAATAATACCCCCTAGAACTAGTCTCTGACACAAAATTACCAGGAATTATCATTGACAATCAAATAAAATCTGATAAGCATCTACAAGCAAATATCAAAAAACCCCATAAAAAATTAGGTATGCTTTACCGCCACAGTTGCTTTATCTCTCCCAGCACCAGGATTACATTAGCTAATACATACCTCATACCATCCCTTTTATATGATACATCTTTCCTAACCAGCCTACAATCTTTCCTCAAAACAAAGCTCTCATCTTGTTATAACAAAATATCCAAATTTGCAGCAGGTCATAGAGCCTCTTCTCACCACTGTAATTCCCTTCGCCAACTAAGTTGGCTAGAATTAACAAATGTCCTCAAATATACCCAGCTCATCCAATCACACAAACTCATTCATAACCCATCTCTCTGCCTCTCCCTAGCAAATACCTTTGAAATGCATATACCAGATAGACTCCTAAGATCCAATTCCCAAAACCTAATTAAATTGCATAAACCAACACATCCTGCTGGGAATCAATTGATGTCCTTCTTTCTTGCACGCCGCTGGAACTCTCTCCCTTCTCCCATCTGCACCACCAGCAGTCTCTCCTTGTTTAAAACCTCACTGCACTTGCACCTTACTTCACAATGGAAATGCTCTTGCTCTCATCCTACCTAATTCTACCACACTTTCTTCCTAACTTTCCAAACTTTGTTGCCTGTCACTACCTCCTAAAGTTTTACATCCCTTGGGACATATTCAGCCAATAACTAAAAAATTACCTCATTGTAATTCCCTTAAAAAAAAAAAAACTACTACTTACTGAATTAACCTGATGTAATTTTCCTAATGAAATTTTTTTTTTATTTCTGTATTATGTGACATCTATTTGAATTGTGCAATATGGGTTTGTACTATATAAAATATGTATGCAACGTTTAATTGAAATGTATATTATGGATTTGTGCTCTTTCTGTACTATGTATTTGTATTTCTCTGGAGCTTTTCTCTCCAGGACTCCATTGAAAATGGGCTCTCTGTAGCCCAGTAGACTATCCTGGAAAAAAACTGCAAATAAATAATAAATAAGTAAGTATACTACGTAATCCACTTCTAGTAAGTGACATTCATCCCAACCCCGGATTCTTTCAGGCACCAAGTTACTCCACGAATAATAAATCAACTCTGCCTGAAAACCTAAACTCCTCTTCTGACAAAATGAGAAACAGCAACAAAAAACTCAATCTATTCCATATGAACCTCAGAAGAATTCTAAAAAAAAAAACTCCAGAACTACAGGCATGGATAAAATATCACTCCCCTGACATATTAACAATAACAGAATCCTGGCTAAAACGTAAAATTGGTAACACAGAAATGTTTTACCTTGGCTTTGACATCTTTAGATCTGATAGATTCAACAAAAAAAGCAGGAGGAGTAGCAATGCTGTACAACAGTGGCATAAACCAGTCACCTTTCCCATTTCCCATACCCTGTTATATAATGCCAAATTACTTCCATGTAACCTAAATCTAAGCATACATAAAACAGTATGTATGGCAGTCCTTTATATCCTACCTGGAAAAACTATCAACACATTGAAGAACATTCTATCTTGGCCATCACACAATGTAAACAAAGAAACAATTATATTAGGTGATGCTAACACTAACAGGTCAAGTCTTGCATCTGAGACAATGACATCTAGTATAACTCTATACAATTTCCCCTAACATATTGATTTGACCAAAATCAGCCTGAAAACATAGTAAAACTACCACCCTGGACTAGTTATTAACAAGTCACCTTAATGATATAAGTTATCACTGCACCTTAGCATACACTTAATCGTCATACTTCTTCCAGGTTACACACATATAAATCCTATCACAACATGAACAACTTTGATCCAGAACTTTTTAACACTTCACTATAATCTCATAACTGGAGCATCCTAAAATTATTGCCAATAGATGATGCTGTTGTCTATTTTAATAAGATATTTATGGAACTACTAAACAGCATTTCTTCCCTTAAGTTTAAAAAAGAGCAAAACAACCTGCTCCTTGGCTCACACCCCCACCATGCAGTGTGGGAGTAAGGATGTTGTTCATTTGTAAATGAGTCATTAATTGATTATGAATGCATGTTTCAAGGATTTTTGAAAGTGGAGATAGAATGGCAATGAGCCTAAAGTTGAATATATCATTGCAGTTACCTCCCTTGTGAAGTGGGATGGTGTGAGATTTTTCCACGAGGCTGTGATATGCAATTCCAGACTAGATCTATTAATGAGAATGGATACTGGAAAGGAAATTGAGCCGGCTGCTATTTTTATGAAATCATCAGGAATTCCATCTGGGACTTGTGTACTTGGCTTAATTTGTTTGAAGTATTTCTTCATTGTTGTTGTGGATACTGGTTAAAAGGAAAAAGAATGAGCATTAGTGGGCTTGGGAAGTAAGAGAGACTGGGATGTGCTTGGGTTATTACAGGAGGATAAGTTGTCTTTTGTTTGGTTGTGAGGTAATTTAGTCATGTTAGAGATAAAGTAATCATTAAAAGTGATAGCTTTTTCTGCAGGTGTGCAATGAGAGTTCGGGTTTGGTTGTACATTTGAGCAAGGGTTTAGTATTTTGAATATAGTTGCCCAGAATAGTTTAAAATATTTGTAGAATCTATTTTGTAATATATTTTTTTATCAAGTTTGATCTGGCACTTACCTTATGTATTTATATTGCTGAAGATTATTTTTTGTTTTATTATTGAGCCATGCCTTCAAGACTT
Organism: Protopterus annectens; assembly: GCF_019279795.1. NCBI lineage: Eukaryota > Metazoa > Chordata > Ceratodontiformes > Protopteridae > Protopterus > Protopterus annectens. Next base: position 304,477,243 of record NC_056745.1, on the reverse strand, counting down.
TATATCTATTCCTCATTCATTTTATATGTATGGATTAAAACTGACTGAAAGACTCCATATCAATATCTTGCATGGCAACAGATGCACATCCTCACATGTCTTGGATGGTTCAGTCATCCCTGTGACTGTTGACACACATGCACACAAAATATTTACAGAATTGGAGATTCAAACAATTGCCTTCCTCAACAAGCAAAATACCTCTCTGTACAAAAAATAAATAAAAATAAAATGTGCACCTGTCCCACAAAAAAGCTATGCTTGATACATAGCTCTTCACTTCACCTATGTGTCTATTTCACACACTTGATTTTGTCCAATTGGCCGTATAACATTATTCAGTTTTTGTCACCCACCCCCGATGTGGTGAATATCCAAGTTTATAAAATTATTGTTACAAGGATACATTTATCTTGTGAAGAAGTTTATAGCTAGTGTGCTCTTCCACTTCTATCCTTTACATTCTTATACTTTCATCCTGTGTCCTACCCTCTGTTTGCCCCCCATTTTTATTACTGTCCTATTAACTCATCTTTCACACATTTAATCTGGCCAAAAAACAGAATAACACAAAAAACACTTGGCCAGACATGGCCCATAAAAACAACTTCAATTTTTGTCCTCAGCCTTTGTGCAATGCTTGGTATAACACAACAGTGGTAAATGCTGATAAATGGCATTTTATATATTATGGCAGAAAATGAAGATGTTAATTTCAGCTGCAGTTTTACAATTAGTATAAGTGTGCTTAGCTTCACTGTGGTATTAAAATACAGACTGATAGCACTGCTGTGAGACACTATTGCGAGACACTTACTCATATGTTAATTAGGCTGCTGAACATAATGTACACCTTTTGAGATGCTACAATTGTAATTACTGGGGGGAAGCCTGATGCGTACATTGCCTTACATTCTCCCTTGCTCCTGTCTTCTGTCACTGTCCATTCAAACATATAATTTTTACTTATTTATGTGAAGTGTGAGTCGCTGATTGGACTGCTCAGGTCTGCAGAGTGCCAAAGGTTCAAACCCAGAAGTATGTAAACATTATGTAATGTTTTTTTCATATTAATATTATGTGTGTAAGTGCTAGTTACTACATATGTTATTAACCCCCTGTTATTTTGCTTATGTCTTAATCATGGTTCTGTTTTTCCTACCTCTGCTTGCTCCCTATTGGAAACATTTTAATGTACATAGCATGACAGAATCTTTATGATGACAAACCTAAAGGTAGCCACAAAGATGGTCAGAAATGGCCCATTAACAAACATGCTTTTATGTCTCTCTCCATATCCCCCGATATATCTGTTATTCCACCAGCAGTAATATGTTTGTTCCTTTATGCTTTTCATAATCAGCCCAAGCATACTCAGTGTTAATTCCTTTTCTAAGTTCACAACCATTAAAAACTAATTATGCATGTGCTAAATCTGTGTCCTCTGTCACGCAAATGAGCTTGTCAGCTGTGCACTTAAGGAAGCAGTTTGGACAAAATAAAAATTATAGTGGCTTATTTTACATGTGCATAATTTAATGAGTTCACTGAAATACTTTCTAAATATTACATTGTATAAATTATGTTTGCACTCAAACACTTTATACTTGCAAATGATGCACAATGGTTTGTGGCCTTTGTACACATATTGCTGATTGCTATTAAGTAGTGTACGGTCTACATGTGTGACATGTATGCTTTTTTATTTACTTTGCATATTTCCAAGCATTAGGAGATATTGGCAATGCCAAACAAAATGATGAAGATTTGCCTATAATCTTCCTGATCTGAACACTCAGGGAATGCTTATAAGTCATCCACTATTTCACATCTGTGATTATCATCCATCATTTACATGGTCAAAATACCATAACATGAAGCAGCTACATGTCCATGAATTAAAGGATATATAACTTATCTGAACAGTATGTAATTCCTTATGATGAACACATTGCTCTTTTTACTGCTTGTCAAGATACATTCTTTTTCACCCACACATGTGGTGCGCACTATTTTCTCTGCAACACACTGATGTGGTCATCCTTATAAATGTTCAATATCTCAGAGCTCAAGTCAGACTTAGCCTGTAGCACTTGTGGTTTTCTTTATTTTATTTATTTGCTTTTGGTTACTGGGAAAGTTCATCTGGGAACCAAGATTCCCATTTTTAGTGGAGGCCCTGCATGAAAAGCTCCAAAACAAGGATGAGTGCATTTTTTACAATTCAAAAGAAAAACTGTCAACAATAATTATTTGCAAAATATTTCAAAGCAAATGGTCAACAAACATAATTTACAAAGCATGAGATTAAGGAAATATATGTTTTCAAGATACTGTGAGTGAAATCACAAATACTATATTAATACACTTGCATAGTATCCATGGTGGGCAGATTTAGGATTGCATACTTCAAACAGTAGATGGAGAAAAGTCACATAGTGTATTAGTTGCCAGGTGACATTTTAGGGCATATTTGAATTGTTTCAGGTTATTTAAAAGCCTGACATGATTTGGAAGTTTGTTTCATGCCTTGGAGATGGCAACAGAGATAATAGTGAGACACTGTAGTAATTAGCAAAAGTTAAGTTTAAGTTCTGAGGACCTTAAGGTTTTATTTGGTAAATTCCATTGGATGAGATTTGACAGTGAGAGTATTTTAAGTAATGGTGAATTATTTTGTGTGCTGTGAGTAGATGGTAGAGACTAATGCGTTGAGGAACTTCAAGCCATTTCAGGGTGTTGAGCTCTGTTCAGTGGTTTGAGCAATTTGGGAGGCTGCAGGTGAGTTTGTTAATTTTCGTATAGGTGCTTTCTAGTTTGTGTTTGATAGAAAAGCTGAGATTTGTGAATATCGATGAATTATACAGTAGGGTAAGAAGTAGAATAGAGGTGGCAGCTATTTTTTACTATCATCACTTAGCAGGAGCTTTTCTCTGTAAAGTGATCTTGACTATCATACCTATAAGGGACTGAAAGGGTTAAAATACTTTAACCTATGTATATTCTAACATTAATCATATGTGTATGTAAATTATTCCCTTTGACTACTCACAGTATACATGACAATGGCACTGTAGTTCCATACTTCTGTATCACACGTATAATCAGGCATCCTAAATGTACTGCTTGAGTACACTCTTTTCTGAGCATCTCATAGAAAATGTATAGTGAAAACAGTACATATTTTTTATAACTGTCTGCAGTATTGTGTAATGTACATTCCTATTCAAAATATTCCTTCCTAACACAAATGTAGCTGCAAAATAGCCTTCTTATGGTTACATGTGGCAACAACAGAAAATGAAAGTCTCTTTCTGAAGTGCATAGGACAGCAGCTTGAGAGCTGAGCACATTTTTTTTAAATGATAGGGGTGTGGTGGTGGTAGCAGCATAAATTTGGATACAAAATTATACATTTATTAAGAAACATGTAATATGCAATTCATGCAGTAAATGCAATATCCTGTAATGTATCTGCTTTCCTTGCCAACTGTTATCTCATCTCTCCACTTTAACATCATTTTACAGTTATCACATTTACTTCCTTTGTTAGGTTGTAGTTGTGTCCCTCTTACCTCCTTTTGTCAGCATTTCCTTTTTATAATGTAAATGCATGCAAACAGTACAGGACTTCTTCAACAGTTAACAATAATTATTATTAGTAATGTTTGTACAGTAATCGATTTATATATAACTGCACATTTCTTGTTAAGTTCACCCTGCCTCTCAGTTATGTAATATAAAAGAACAGAGCCTATTTTCAGTGGAGGAATGCTCCAGATGCATGTCTTTGGAATGTAGAAGGAAACCTACATGAATGCAGGGAGGACATGCAGACTCCAAACAGAAGGCACCCCAGCCAAGAATCAAATCAGAGAACCTTTTGCTGTGAGGCAACAACGTTAACTGCTGTATCACTGTGCTTTCCAGTTTATCCTTATTAATCACTTTTGCAGTAGCCTTAATTATAGACTGCCAAGGATATAACAGCCAGCCAGCTACTAAAGATTCAGGATAACTTCCATATACCTAAACCATCAGCCAGCTCAAGCTGAGCTGATCTGGGTGCCAAGCCCTTCAGAAAAGTGTGCACCTCTGCAGGCCTTCAAAGATAATCGGCTTATGCTGTTTTTTTGCTGGACAGATAAGTTCACTTTGGGGATAAAATCTTCTACTTTATAGAATTTATTTATTTATTTATTTATTTATTTATTTATTTATTTATTTATTTATTGTACTTTTCTGTTTAGGAAAGTTATTTTTAAGCTAGGAGTGTATGTTTTAACAGACTGTCATGATCCTCAACAGTACTTTTAAGTGGGAGTGCTCTTTTTTCCTGTTAGTTAAAAGATGTCTAAAGTAATTAAAAAAATGTTTTCTTTTGTAGAAAATCTGTTTATTTTAGTATTTGAGATGGGAAATGTTTGTTAAAGTGCTTTCTTACTGTGTTTTTGTGAAGATAAAGTGACTTTTGATACTTTAATTTCTTACCTGTTTTTGCTACTTGTTTTCCTTGGGAAAGTGAGATCATTTTCATCTTGACTATAGAACAATTGACCTATCCCACCATCACTCCTTCTTCCAGGCACAAAAATAAAATGTTAAGCAAACAGCCTTTGCCACCACAGTAGGCTAGCAATTTGTCTCAGATGAGCGTAGGTGTCTCTGCTGTGGCCATAGCTTCTTCCTCAGAGCACTCATCTTTTACCCTGTATTCTTCTAGTGTAGCACTTATAGCCACAATGGAACAAGGGTTAGCCGCATTCTCTGTGGTTGTTATGGTCCCCTCAGTGGGCAAGGGACATACACTCTTGTCATCCATGGGAGAGAGAACAAGGAAAGCTTCTCTATTTAGTCAGAATGTTACGTCCATCCCTGGAGAAGTTACTCCTGCCATTAATAAAACTGTTCACCCCATTATTCCTGTGAAAAGAATCAGAAAACTAAACCTGTATCTACCCCTCCTCAAATTTCCTTAGACAGGAGCAATTTACTGGGACTGTCTTGGTGTATAATTCAGGATATTGATCCTTCTTGTAAGGTGGTTTCTGGTAAAGAAAGAGAGATTCCTCTTTTCCTGAACAGATTCAAGATTCTAAATCTAAACAAGAACATGAAGGGACAGATACAGGGTTTTCTTCTCAAGTTTTCTGATTGAGACTTAGAGGAGAGCTCAATTTCTGATTTTCCTTGTGGAAGTATATATATTTTTCTGAGACTATTTCCAGAATGTGCCAGTGTTTTCAGTGGGAGAATACTGAGGTTTCTCAGAAGCTCAGAAAATACCATGACCCGTTCTAGAAGGAATTTCCTGAATCTTCAGTCATTCTTCCAGTTCTGTTATCTTTGAAGGATGTGTGTGTGCTATTGCCTGCAATATTCTTGGTAGCCAGCCTTCTGATTATAAAACATCAGATAGAATATAAAAAGTTCCTCAGAATTTTAAATTTTTGTAGACTTCTGAAACCTGATCCAGCATCTGTACCCTTGGTTAATCCTATTGCTGCTAAACATTGGATTAATTCTAAACCTGCTCATTCTGACAAGGATGGGAAGATTATTGATAAGTATGTGAAAACTGTATGTCTCAGCAAGTTTGATTTTCAGAATTTTGAATTGTCAGGCTCATATGTTAAAGCTTTTTCCTGACTGTGACAATATGAGGATTGTTTTGTCTGCAGCTTTTTCTACTGAGGAAAATTTGCTTTAAATAATGCAGTTTCTTCTATTGAACAAGTTACTTTTTTATTGTTTACAGAGTGTGTATGATTCATTTGATATTTCTTCCAGAGTTACAACCACTGGTACTGTTTTGAGGAAGTTTGTCTGGCTCCATTCTCAGAACCTCCAGGATTATGTTAAAGATTAGATTTTAAATTCTCTTTTGGGCAGAGATTTAGACTTTGGCTCCTCTGCTACAGAGGTTATTGAAAAGTATGATTCAAGAGTTAAGTTGATTTAGGGAATCTGTAAGATTTTTCAGCCCTTCTATTCCTAATTTTTAAGACCTTGTATAACCACTTCTTTCAATTTTGGCAAACAAAGCAAAGTAAATAGTCTCATCAAAGTGCCGGGAAACTGACTTTAAGAAAAAATGGTAGGGGTGTTCTGAAAAGAATCCATGATCCCTCTAAAGCCAAAGACAGTCAAAAAGTCAGAATAACTATTTAAGGGATGTTACCATACCACTCACTCATTTTGGCAGTCCCTTTTTCCTTCCAGAAAGTGTCAATCTCCACTCATCTCTTTGGCAACAAATAGCCATAGACAAATGGGTTCTGAAGATCATTCATCTAAGTTATAGATGGGAGTGAAAGAAAATCCTTGTTTTCCACAGAGTAGTTCCTCATCCACCAGACCAGCCTCCTTTATTTCCCCCGTCCTTCAAAGTATGCTGTCCCAGGAAGTGATAGAATCAGCTTCCCTTTCCCAGGTGGGAAAGGTTTTTATTCAAGGATATTTTTAGGGCCAAAGAAAGATGCTTAGAGACCAGTTCAGGATCTTTCTTCAAAACCTGTTTGTCTGTTTGTGATAGTGCCCAAGTTCAAAATGTAATCACTTCACAACCTGTTACCCTTCCTTCCTCACTTAAATTTCCTGATAACACTATATTTAAACGATGCTTATCATCAAATCCCTATTCATCCAGACTTCAGGATTTTTAAGGATCTTAAAGGGTGTGTGTGTCTTGACATATTATCAGTTATCCGCCTAACTCTTTGGACTATTTACTGCACCAAGAGTATTCACAAAGTGTCTAGCTCCAGTTATAGCTTGTTGCAGACTACAGGCTATCCATACTTTTCCATATTTTGACAACTTGCTTATCTTTGCAGAATCTTTCTCAAAAGTGTTAGGAATCTCACTCTTTGGTACGAAGTCTCTATCACAAGATAGGATTTCAAGAGAACATTCAAAAGTCTGATTTCTTCATATGGGATTGTGTTTCTGTGTTGCTAGCTAGACTCCTTAGTTCAAAGTGCTTTTTTTTTTCCATCAGAAAAAAAATAGTTCTATATCTAGATGTATTCCTGAGGATTTTTCACTCAGAATTCAGTCACTGGGAGGGAATACCTCAAGACTTTTGGTCTCATGGCATCTATGACTCTCATATTACCCCTGGCAAGACTCCACATGAGAATGTTGCAATGGTATCTGAAGTCACTTTGGTCCCATTGCCAACATCCTTCATCTTTCACATCCCAGTGCTGGGGTTTGACATACAAGAAATCACTCTGTGGAGACAGGAAATTTCCATAAATCCAGGTCTCAACTTCTCCACCCCTGCTCCAAAGCAGTCAGTCACCACAAATGCCTCAGACTTTGCTTGGGGAGCAGTGTCAAGGCAGATAAAATGCAAGGTGTGTGGGACACCAAGGAAACATTAAAGTACATAAATATAAAAGAGATGTGTGCCCTGATTAAGGCACTCAACTCTTTGAATTATCTTTGGTCCCTGGGACCTCTTGAAATTGTTATAGATAATACCACAGTCGTGTGGTACATCAAAAATCAAAGGGGAACCAGGTTGTACCCCCTTTGTGGACTAGCCATGTGCCTTGTGATATAGTTTCATAGCACAATCTCACACTGCAGCCATCCCACATTCTATTGGAGACAAACTGTGTGTCACACAAGCTGAGCAGGTCAAGGGAAGGCCCTCATAAATGTAAACTAAGTTGGAAGTCTTCCAAGACTTGATCCATCTTTAGGAAATTCCTCAAGTAGATCGACTTGCTTACTCTCTGAGCAATCAACTGGCAAGAGTCTGCTCCAGAACTCTATGAAAGAAGGCCTGGAAGACAGATGCCTTTTCTTTTCCTTGGACAGGAAAGTTCCTGTATGCTTTTATATTCTTTCCATTGATATCCACAGTACTTCTGAAGATTCAGAAGGAATCCCCCAAGATTATTGTGGTAACTTCCTTCTGACCAAGGCTACAGAGGTTCTCACTCCTTTTGGAAATGGTAAGGGGCAGTTACCACAAGCTTCCTCACAGACTGCATCTGTTCATACAATATCAATTGTGTTTGATGCACTTCAACCTCGGTCAATATCAACTGACTGATAGAGTCTTAATTCATTTTAGGCACTTGTTTATGAGGATGTGCAGCTGGTACTACTGGAGAAAAAAAAACTGCTACTAGAAAATCATCTATTAGCAAATGAAAAAGATTTTCTAGTTCATGCCAACAGCATTAGAAGCACCCATTCAGTGCTAGTTGTCCTCCAGTTTTACAATATTTGTGTGAGTTACTATCCAATGGCCTTTCTTACTCCTCCGACAAGGTTCAGTTATAGCCCATTTCAGAATGTCTACCCATGGATCCTCCTCTTTCAGTACACTGTCATGTCAAAATGGTTTTGAAAGGGGTTTCACGTAAGAAGCTGCCCAGAAAACTAGTTGCCCCTCCTCAGGGTCTTAATTTTGTGTTAGTGAAGCTGACACTTGCTCTGATTGAACCAGCTAATCAGGCTGACTTGAGATTCTTAACATGGAAAACAGGTTTACTTATTACTCTGAATTCTGCAAGACAGGAGTCCAAGTTACCAGCTCTTATGGTGAGTCAACCCTATCTCATTTTCTGCAAAGACAGGATTTCTCTGAGAACTAATCCTTCTTTTATGCCCTAAGTAGTACCCAAGTTTACTTTACACCAAACTATCAATCTCCCTGGTTTCTTTTCTGAACCTAAAAATGAGGATGAAAGGTTATTGCATATCTTGAATGTCTATAGATAACTCAAGTACCATTTAGACAAAACTAAATCTTGCAGGTCTTCATCTCAATTTTTCATTTCTTGTGAAGGTAAGAATAGACAACCTGTGTCAAAGCAGACTATTTCCATATGGGTTTCTATGGCTACTACATTTTGTTATGCTCACCACAATAAAACTACTTCAGGCAGGGCCAGAACCTACTCTACCAGGTCCTTTACTTCATCTATGTCTTTTTGACAAGGATTTGATTCTATAAGTATTCTAGAAGTATTCTAGAAGCAGCAACTTGATCATCTGTACAAAGGGCTCCTGGACACCTCCCAACTGTAGTAAGCTATGGTCATCATCTTCTTTCAGCTGTTACCGTTAGGGGTCACCACAGCGGATCAACTGTTTCCATTTCTTCCTGTCCTCTGCATCATGCTCTTTCACACCAACCGCCTGCATGTCCTCTCTCACCACATCCATAAACCTTATTTTAGGCCTTCCTCTTTTCCTCTTACCTGGCAGCTCCATCCTTAGCATCCTTTTCCCAATATAAGCTATGGTAATCTACCCATATAGCAAAGACTACTGCAGCAGAGATCAATATAATGAACATAGTACAGTTGTGTAAGTGAACAGATGTTCAAATGATTATTGCTGCAGTAGCTGCTCCCTCCCTCCATCCTCCTTGTATCTTTGTGTGTTGTTTATGCCAGGGTGTGAATAATTCGTTTTTTTTTTCCTAGCATTCTCCTTTAAGGGCTCAGCCTCCATTTCTCTGAAGGCATTAAAGCTCTGAAGGGCTTGGTGCCTAACTTGCCTTTTTATTCACCTCAGCTCAATTTGACTGATGGTTTGGGCATGTAGAATGCACACTGAAGCTTTGGAAGCTGTCCAGCTGTTATAGCCTTGGCAGGATATAACCCATATAACTAACGTTACTGCAGCAATGATCATTCAAACATCTACTGTTATGGAAAGCTTATTTACACAACTGTACTTTCTCCTGTTAATGATCACTTGAAGAATTTGGGCAGTTGATCTGCTCTAAAATATTTCAGTAATCAATAAACATCTTTCTCTACAACTTCATTGCTTCTGACCAATGGATATCCCTCTGTAGACTTCTTCCATATGCATTGTAAAAGCCTTATAACCTGTGAGACATGTACATTCCTTGAGTCATATGTTGGGCTGGAAGTGGTTTCATTTCTTTATGGCAGCATAGTATAGAAGGTTAAGGATATGAGATACTAAATGAGTTTTGTGGTGTACTCCTGGGTTTGATTCACTTAGCCTCCATCTTGCAAACTGAGCTACTCTGAATGAGTATCTTAATCAGACAGTGCTGTCAGGCTGCTTTTGAAAAGAGCCTGAAAGCAAACTTACATGGCTAAGAAATAAAATAAAAGAACAAAAAGAAAATCATTGCATAAGAAAGACTTGAACACTGGACTCTAAAGTAAAGTGTCAAGGTGATATTTCTCACTCTTCCCTTTGAAGACCACTGTCAGCTATGCATGCCATTATAACCGTTCCGTCAAAAAGTAAAAACTTGTAGAGAAAATTTGGAGTGGCTCACTTTTTATCATAGAACATCAGTATTGAAGATAAAATATTTAATTCTTATACGCTCATCTCAACTTAGAGTGTTCAGTCTTAACCATGGTACAAATAAAGAGCAACATCCAAAAAAGTAAAAACAAACATAAAAACTATGTATTAAAATTCTGTAATGAAAATGTTATATTACACAATACCAGTTGCTTTCAGAGTAACATATCTGCGTTCGGCATATTTTAATTGCAGCCCCAAAAGAACAAAGATTGTTTACGAAGCAACTATAATTACAATTGATAATGTTACTGGGCACTTCTTAATTTTCTTCTAAAATGTACATCACTGAGTGATTCATTAGGTCTAGTTCTACATCCAGAAAGACAAAAAGTGCTCGAATCCAGAAAAGCAGCAAGGAGCAAGAGGTTTATTTTGCATAGTTAGCTCCATGAAAATAAACATGGTAATGTAAAACATCTTCATTCCAGAAGGAACTGCCATGTAGACTCCACTGGAAGTGTATGCCAACAAAACATACAATAGTGGCAGTGGCAGATGCAGGAATCTGCAAAAGGGGGGGGGGTGCAGATGGGTTAGCTGACTAGCAGGGTGGGAGTGGCAAACTGGGACACTGAGTTTGGAGGACGTGGAAAGATCACCTTATGATGTTCTGATATCATGTGTGAAAAGACAGCAACATACATTCCATTGCACATGATTTTGCTGTGGATGTGGTAGGAGAAACAGGTAATTCCTGTGCAGCACACTGCATATTTACAAATAGTACAAGTTTTTTCAACATATGCCTGAAAGAGATGCTTGGTTACCCATGCAGGTCACAGTCCCATCCAATGGTATAGCTGGCATATGCATTGTTATAACTTAGGAAAGAGTCCCACTGAAGGTGATATTAGCCAAATTTGTTTTTGTAACTAAATAATGATTTATGCAGAAACAGTGAAGTTTTGTTAACTAAACTAACACAGCAATTAAGAAAGTAGATGTCATGAAAAAAATCTCAAAATGCAAATACTTTAGTAATTATATTAATCTTACAGTTGCTATTAATTTTATAGTTGCTGTTACTAACAGTACTTAGTACCCCAGCAGCATGAGTTTTCAGTCCTTTCCACACTTTTAGACCAGCAGCTGCACAGACAAGGTCTAAATGTGGAAGTGTCTCAATATACAGCAACAACAAGCACACTGCTACTGTGGTCAAACAGGATGATGTGCTGGAGTTGCCCAACATACAGATCAACATAGACAAAATCCCATAATATATTCTAGCCAGCTATATGTCACCCTCCATCTCCCAAGAATGTCACAATGCATACGTGTACCTACTTGAGACACTTACCATCCAACCTAACACCCTACTCATGGGAGACTTTAATTACCCCTCTATGGACTAGGAATCCTACACAGCCTCAAATCTACAGGTACAGAGATTTCTGCACTTCGAGAATACAAGGACTCTTGACCCAGTATTGAATACACCCATTATGGGCTCCAGCATACTGTGCCTCATGCTCACAAATATGGGCAATGCTGCACCCTCCAACCCAGATGTCAAGGTCTCCCTGGTAAGGTCGAAACACAAAGCTGTCAAATTCAAAATCAAAATCAACTCAGTAATCTCATTAAAATGAGCAACAGTTAGGAACTATTCCAAGGCAAACTACCTTTTATTAAGTGACGGTTTGTCAAAATTCAATGCCCCTCAAAACTGCAAGAATACAGCAGCCTAGACTGAATTGCTCTCAGAAACTCTGCACAGTCATGTCAATGGCCGCATAGAGGCTGCTGTACCTACCAGAAGTAAGTCCAGAAACAAACTTCCCTGGTGGCATCCCACAATAAACAGGATTTACAACAAAAGGAAAAAATATATAGCAATCAAGAAGGGCAATTCAATAAAGATAAAAACTCACTCATCAATTAAGTAGGCAACTAAGATGGCTAATTAGGTCAAGCAAAGCCAACTTTGAGGTTAAGATAGCCTCCCAGGTGAAATATAACCATAAGGCCTTCTTCAACTATGTCAGAAACCTCAAAGGAATCACACAGCAATGTGCTGAACTAGTGATTAATGGTGCCACATTTCCCAAGCCAAGCAATATGGAGAACCCATTAGTGGACAAATTAATTTCCAACTTTAGCCCCCACACATATCTCCTACCATCTCCCCAAAAAGTAACCCTCAAACTTAACCCCAAGTATAACAAGGGGCGTGTACTGGCTGCACTCACTAATGCCAAGAACATGGCCTCAGTGGGCCCAGATAACATCCCATGATGCATCCTGAACAGTCTAAAATATGACTTATCAGGACCCCTGGAGTCCACAGTTATCTATAGTCTTAAAACAGGCTTTGTGCCACCTGAATGGAGGATTGTGATTGTCATCCCCCTTCATAAGGGAGGACCTTCTGCAGATCCTGGAAACTAATGATTCATTAGGCTGACTAGAGTTATTTACAAAACTATTTAAAGAATTATCATGGAAATTACCAACAAGGAAGTAGAAGACCTCCAGACACTAGACCCATCCCAGTTTTGGTTTGCCAAAGAAAGGTCGTGTTTATTCTTCGAAATGGTCACTAAGGCAATGGGTGAGGTAAAAATGGTGCATGCTGCCTACTTAGATCTGGTTAAAGCATTTGATACAATACCCTACTTGGGCATTGTCAACAGACTTACAGAACTAGGTATAACCCCCTTTATAACATGCTGGATAGCTAGCTGGCTCACTAAGAGGACCCAGGAAGTTATAATCAGTGAGACCACCTCCACAAAGAGGCTAGTCACTAGTGGACTCCCTGAGGGGTCTGTGGTGGGCTGTCTCCTCTTTGGTATTTACTTCTCGGATGTCAAAGCCAATGTCAAAACCTCTGGCTAAGCAATTTCACAAATGTTAAGTTATAATAACAACATCAGTACCTCACTGCGAGGCATGTGCACACTTTTCTGTTTTGTCTAGTTTTGCACTATAAACAATCCCTGCTCTTCATTTGTCCAACAACTAACACTTTATTAAAGATTTCCACTATAGCTGTTATATGTGCTTTTTAGCACCATGCTGACCTCATCAAAAGATTTTCTCAAGATGTAAAGCTGTGAGCAGTAACCAACAGTGAACATTTCTAAAACTGACCCCCAGATTCTCTATGCCCTGCACCGCGTGCAGGATAAGTGAAGGAGCTCTAGCAGGCAATATGTCTGCCATGCGATCTAGGAACAGCCTGCAGGGGCGTACATGAGCACCTCTGCACTAGTCCTGCGTGGACTAAGCCCCTGTATGAAAATCACCCCATTTGCAGGAGAAATCCATGCAAATGAGGTGAATTTGCAATCCAGGAAGCTTGCAACTGGCCGTGCAGGACTAGTGCAATCTGCAGAAATGTAATCGGATAGTAACCGAGTACATTTCAGCAAAATCCAAAACGGAGCTGTGACAGCTCCAAATAAACGTTGCATATCAGTTAGTAAGCATGCCGATGACCAAGTATAAGGCAATTGGCATCACAAACAGCCAAAAAAAAAAAAAAAAATTCAACTTTTAGTTTTTTTTAGCTGATCTTGGCTGTTTAAGCATTGAGCAGTGGCACGCAAATGGGATCGGGGGAAAATAACAAAATAAACCTAAATTAAGCATTCTAACTAAAATCACTATTCTGCCATGCAAGTCAATGGCAGGCAGAAGACAACATGGCCAGTGAGTAGTGGTTGCTAAAGGGGGCGGCTCAGTGTGAGACATGTAACTATGCATTAGCAGGCAATCCTATGCAAATGAGATGAATGATAGTGAATCCCAGTTTTCCCCAGCATGCTAGCCAGATCCCAACAGTGTAAGAGTAGGAATAGCTTGGTGCAAGCCTAGGAGTTAGCTGACATCATGGGGGGTGTGTCAATCATACTGTAAGTGGATTGGAGCCCTGTGGCTTGGGTTTGCTCCTAGCTCAGCACAGCTAAGCTAGGGGATGTGTCTGAATCTTCCTAGCACTCTTTACATTGCCTAAGCGGGTGTGCGTGCCATGCACCGGGTTTTAAAGGAAGAAGAAAAAAGTTAAACCAGGAGATAGCAGAACTGTGCACATTTGAGCACTCTGTTTGTGTAGCACACCCCCAGGCTTAAACAGGAAGGTAATGGGAAGGGGAAACAGCAGTAGGAAGGTAATCAAGGTGAACTAGCATAGCTGGCAGGTGAAATGCATCAGAATCAGCCAATTACACAGGCAGCAGACCAACCCAGCACAGAACACTACTATAAACCATGCAAACACCTTCCCCTATGGTTTTTCTCAAACTCTGCACCATCAGTGTATACAAGCGGGGAACGTTTAACAAAGAAACCTACAAAATGAGAGGGGCTACAGCAGTTAACATAGAACAACATGTGCAAGAGGCTGAGGGTGGTGAGGATGTGAATGCTGCTGATCAACCCACAGTGAGGAGACGGAGAAGAGTGTACAGACCCAGGGTAACCTACCAGGAGCTACATGAGCTGGAGATAGTGGAGCACTATAGGGTGGACAGGGACCTCCTAGGGTAAATTGCTGAGCTGTGCCCGCCACATCTGACACACCAAACTGCCGGATGGGGAACCCATCCCAGTGGATAGCAAGGTATGTGTAGGCCTAGGAATACTAGCCACAGGTACCTCCCAAAGCTCAACTGGGGATATCATGGGGATCTCACAGGCATCAGCATCCAGAGTATTCCACCAATTCTTGGATGTCATGTCAGCACATGCCAGTGAGTATGTATACTTCTTCAACACCCGTGAGGTGTTGGCCAGCAATATGCATCTCTTCCACGAAATAGCAGAATACCCTGACGTAGTGGGTGTATAGACTGCATGCACATATGCATCAAAGCACCACCCAGTGATCAGGGTAGGGCCTACATTGACCACAGGGGCATCCCCTCCATCAACTTCCAGGTTGTCTGTGATGCCCAGGGCATTATAATGAATGTGTGTGCTGGCTGCCATGGAAGCTATCACAGTTCCCACATTTGGCATCTGACACAGCTGTACCAGAGATTTGCCAGTGGGGACATCCCCTACAGTCACCTAGTGAGGGATGCTGGTTACACACTGGAGCCATGGCTGATGACACCCATTAGAAATGCACACACACCTGAACAAGAATGCCATAATGAGGCACATGCACAGACTAGACTTATAATAGAGCATGTGTTTGGGATGCTCAGGTCACGGTTCTGGTATCTGGACACATCCGGTGGAGCCTTGCAGTACTCACCAGCTACATGTACCCAAATTGTTATAGTAACCCAAATTATTATGGTATGTGCCATGCTACACAATATGATCCTGTGGAAACAGCTGCAGTAGGAACAGCACAGGGCAGGGGCACAGAGCTTACTACCAATGCCAAGGCCTGCACAGGCAAAGAGAGACTCAGAGGAGGAACAACCTGAGCCTGACCCAGTAGGCAGATTTAGGCGTGCCTAGTATGCTGAGGCCACGGCAAAGAGACAATGCATAGCACATACACTGACAGAGTAGGGACCCAGGGAATGACACCTCTCTCTGACTTACACATACAGCAAAAGGGATGCCAAACATGACACTACCTGTGCTCAATCATGTATAAGGAGTGTACTATGTGCATCTGACATAGGCAGCCCTCCAGCACCATCCGCAATCCTTGCCGCCCACAAGGTAAGTCAATCAACCTACCAATTGCCAAATGGAGTAGAATGTGTCATTACCTGTATCTAAGGTATGGATGTGACCATGCAAGGGAATTGGGTGGCTGAATGTTATGGCAGCAGAAAGTAGACACTCATAGTGGCACCATGACATATGTAACACAGACTGGAGTCACCATAGCAGCCAGTACTACACAGGGTGATAAAACCCACTGCAGGCTGGGTAACATGTGTGTCCATATGACTCACACATGCCAGTCAGGAAGGTTCACATACCCAACAACAGTCTCAGCCAGCAAGACAGGTGTAGACAAACCCAAACAGTGCCTGTGCTATGGCTTCGGAATGATGGCTATGGGTAACCTGCCCCCAGGCCTACACAGACAGACTACAGCAAGTCAGGCAGTGGGATGTTAGTTCTGAAGGGTAGGAAGTCAGACACTAATATGTAAGGCAACCAAAGTTAAGATCTGTTGTACACTGGTATGCCTCTAGTCAGCATGATAGGTAAGAATACAGAATGAAATGGAGTACCTGACATACCAGTACAGTCATAGAAAATGTGTACAAGTGTCAGGTGTGCCCTCCCCATCCTACGTAGTAATGTAATAACAGTCGGGTGTGCCCCCCCAGTCCTGTGTAGAAATGTAGAAATACTCAGGTGTGCCCCCCATTCTACGTAGAAATGTAATAACAGTCAGGTGTGCCCGCCCCCCAATCCTGTGTAGAAATGTAGAAATAGTCAGGTGTGCCCCCCCCATCCTATGCAGAAATGTAGTAACAGTCAACGCCAAATGATCGACGAATACCCTGCAGAAACAACAAGCTACCTGTAGGTGTACAACACAAAGGTCAGCACTACAGTACAAACTACCTGGACTCAATCCACACATTCAATACAGAGAGGCATACTGGGCATGCTCACATACTTAGAGAAATGAAGGCAATGTCAGTCAACAACATACTGAAAGGTCATACTGGGCATGCTCACACACTTAAACACATGAAGGCCATCTCTGCAAACACCAGTGGACCAGACATATCTGGCAGTCGAAGATGTTAGTGCAGACACTCCTCAGCATCCACCACTCATGCTTTGCACACACAGTGGATAGGACTACAGACATATATGTAAGGACAACACACTATAATAAGCCAAAGGTAGATGTATATAGATGTGTGGAAGACGGTGACTGTGACAAGGAGCCATCCAGGCCTGTCCCACCCAGCACGCAGCCAAAGGGCCATAACCACATGAGGTTCAGATGTCACTCACTGCAGATACTAGCCACCAGTATCTATCAACACTACAGACTATGTGGTGCATGTGCTAGCTGTGCAACATGACTGTACAAGTAAGTAGTCATCTAGCAGTTGTATACATGTACCTGTGAAATATGACTCTGTGTGCCCACATGTGGCGTGTCAACCTCTAGATGATTGGGTTATGGCCCATACACACAGACTGGCCTCCCCATAGCCCTACTATGACAAGACTGCTGAGGTCATCCACTGTGAAATACACCTTTGGGAGAATTATAGCCCAGTAATCTCCTTAGCGCATCTCATAACTGTGTATTGCTGTAGTGTGATAAACTAATTAGGTAAGAGTTCTAATCCCAGACATGGCAACTGTGTGTGTGGGTGCCTGTGTAGAGAGCAATGTGTTTTTAGGGTAGTCACACTCCCTACAATTGAAATGCTCTATTTTGGTAAGGCTGCTGATTTCATCCACCTAGAAATACATCTCTGGGAAAGCTGTAGCCTAGTAATCTTCGTAGCATGTGCCATAGCTGTGTACGGCTGTAGTGTGATAAAATGCTTAGTTAGGAATTCTAATCCCAGACTTGGCAAGTGTGTGTGTGTGTCTGTCTGTGTAAAGAGCAATGCTTTTTAGGGTAGTCACACTCCCTACAATTCAAATGTTCTACTTTGGCAAGGCTGCTGATGCCATCCACCCATAAATACACCTCTGGGAAGGCTGTATCTCAGTAATCTCTGCAGTGTGTCCTATAACTGCATACTGCTTTAGTGTGATAAATTAGTTAAGTAGGAGTTCTACTCAGAGACTTGGCAAGTGTGTTTGAGTGTATGTCTGTTTGACTCTGTCTGTGTAGAGAGCAATGCTTTTTAGGGTAGTCACACTCCCTACAATTTAAATGCTCTACTTTGGCAAGGCTGCTGATGTCATCCACCTAGAAATACACCTCTGGGAAGATTATATCCCAGTAATCTCTGTAGCGTGTCCTATAACTGTGTACCGATGTAGTATGATAAATTAATTAAGTAGGAATTCTAATCCCAGACTTGGCAAGTGTGTGCGTGTCAGTCTGACTGTCTGTGTAGAGAGCAATGCTTTTTAAGGTAGTCATACTCCATACAATTTGAATGCTCTACTTTGGTAAGGCTGCTGATGTCATCCACCTAGAAATACACCACTGAGAAGGATGTAGTCCAGTAATCTCCATAGCCTGTGCCATAACTGTGTACTGCTGTAGTGTGATACAAAACTCTGATAGGGTTCTATTCCCACCCATGGCAGTTCTGGATGTTTTGTGTGTGTTTCAATGTCTGCATAGGGAGCAATGCATTTTAGGCTAGTTACACTCAGTGCATTTCAGATTCCCTACTTTGGCACTCCTGCTGATGTCATTCACTGTGAAATACACCTTTGGGGAAGGAGCTCTCCAATAATCCCCATGGTGTATCCTACAACAGCTTCATGCTGTAGTGTGATATAGAACTGTTAGTGGTTCTATACCCACACATGTTGGTTGTGGATGTTTTGTGTGTGTTTCAATGTCTGTGTAGGCAGCAATGCATTTTAGCCTAGCCACACTCACTACAATTTGAATGCTCTACTTTGGCAATCCTGTTGATGTCATCCAGTGTGAAATACACCTCTGGGGAAGAAATTCATCAATAATCCCCATGGTGCATCCTATAACAACAACTTCATGCTGTTGTGTGATATAGACCTCTGTTAGGGGTTCTATGCCCACACATGTTGGTTGTATATATTTTGTGTGTGTTTCAATGTCTGTGTAGGAAGCAATGCATTTTAGCCTAGCCACACTCACTACAATTTGAATGTCCTACTTTGGCAATTCTGCTGATGTCATTCAGTGCGAAATACACCTTTGGGGAAGAAATTCTTCAGTAATCCCTGTGGTGCATCCTATAACAGCTTCATGCTATAATGTGATATAAAGCTCTGTTAGGGGTTGTATACCCACATATGTTGATTGTGGATGTTTTGTGTAGGTTTCAATGTCTATGAAGGGAGCAATGCATTTTAGCCTAGCCACACTCACTACAATTTGAATGTCCTACTTTGGCAATCCTGCTGATGTCATCCAATGTGAAATACACCTTTGGGGAAAGAGTACTTCAATAATCTCTGTGGCGCCTACTATAACTGTGTAGTGTTGTAGTGTAATAAACTAGTTAAGTAGGAGTTCTAATCCCAGACATGACATGTGTGTGTGTGTGTGTGTGTGTGTGTGTGTGTGTGTGTGTGTGTGTGTGTGTGTGTGTGTGTGTGTGTGTGTGTGTTTGTGTGTGTTTGGAACTCATATCCTGTGTGGACGTGGATGTGAGTGTGTAATAACTGGGTCCAATGTGGAGTGGGTTTTGAAATTTCTTATATAGTGGCCCTACTATATATCACAATATCCACTGTACAGGGATAACAGATGTGAAATAGTCAAGAAGCTGGGGTGCAAATCCATACCCATACATGTGACATCAAGGCCAGGCAAACAAAGTTAGCAACCCTAGTATTAACCAGAGAACACTCTCAACCCATGTCTCATACACATACACACACTAGCCTAGGCAACAGCCGCTATGTTGGTAGTACACTGCATATTGTCCACTGATAGTAACTATGAAGGGATTGCAATGGCCTACAGAGGGCATGGCACCCTGTCCATCTGTCCAGTAGGCACGTACATGCAGACAGTGCACCTTCCCCATGTTCTCCACTTGACACCTGCAACACCTGTGGTGCCATCAAATGTGACCACAAAGGACATACCATGCCTGAAAACATGCCCTGTATGGACAGATGCCAATGACAACAGGGAATGCCATTAGCATACTATAAATGTAGTGCAAGGTAAACCTGCTGTCTATTACCAGTTCCCACCACATGAGGCAAGGACTGGCACATCTGATGATAATCTGTGTACACAACATGGGCCAGACACCCCAGGTACAGTTCCACATATCACTGCACATGCATGTGGGAGGTATCCACATCACAGACACCATCCATGATGGACTAAGGAACACATACATGGCAAGCAATGCACAGCACTGGCCACGTGCAATAGTCACCCAGGTGACTGGATGGTGAATACAATACCCACCTTTGTGGGCAAATCCAGAAACTAAACCCCTGAGCCACAATGTAAGCCATTGTCTTGTGGCCTGTTGCCAAGGTATACCCATCATCTAGCCTTGTATAGCTGTCTGGCACAGTTGACCACTACACACCCGTGAATCAATGCACCCGTGCATGTTAGTACTGGCACTGTGTGTGTGTGTGTGATGTATGATGTGTATGTTCACATTCCCACTCACTACAACCCCCATTGGCACACTAAAGTGTGCTGTCTGATGTCAGACATGTCCCCATACCCTTTGCCCATATAACCTCCGTATGGCCCCTGTGGTGCATGTGATACCTACACAGTAATGTGTTGTGGCAATCTCACTAGTGATGATTTGCATTCCTGGCCCTGTCAAGTGTGTCAGTGTGTGTGCGTCCCTATGAGAATGCGGCTGTGTTGACCCTGGCACCTGTTTATACGGACAGGCACGTGTACTACAAATACCGTATAGCTACCATATCACTGTTGCAGATGTCACTCACCATCACATATATGTTCTGAGGGCTCAAGAATATGTAACTTTGTGGCGTATCCAATAACTGCATAGAAATGTGATAGCACTACATAGTCGTCAGGAGTTTGAGACCCTGTGCTGGTATGTGTGTGACATAAAGATGCTTAAGTTTTACTCTCTCACCCCTCCCTGACTTGTCTTTGCCTCTGTCTGCCTCTCTCACTCTCTCTCTGGTGGATGTGGAGACCTACACCTGCTTTGCTTAGGCAGCAGCATGTGTAATTTAAGTGATGCTCTTGATCAGCTGATGGCCTCTGCATGAATTGCAGCCCTCCTCTAGCTGATTGCATGTGGAACAGCTGTGATAACATTCCCATAGCCAATTGCATGGAAACACACTCCAATATCTAGGAACATCATGTTGGTGTTGGGACTTTTCATTCACTGTGAGCAGGAACTTGATCTGTTGTTTGGCAAACAGCATCTCAGATGGATTGGGGATTTACCTCTAACAACATACACTGTGGAAACAGGGCAACACACAGGAGGAGGATGTGCCTGACCTGACTACAGACTGTAAGTGCTGCTATACTGCATTTGGAGTAATGTCGGTTTAACAGGGTGTGTGTGGATATAGCTGTCCTACATGTTTTAATACCTGCCATGTCAGTGCTATGTTTATGAGGAATCCCCATCTGTAGGGTCATCTGCAGACTAGGCAGTGTGTGGTGCCTTTGATTTCATGCGTTACCCACAGAGCATCTATCTCTGAACTTTAGAAGGTAGTGCGAGGATTACAGTCTGTAGATGGTGAAAGCTGTGACAGTTACTGACTTCATATCCCTCATAGGAAATATGTTGCAACAACCCCTGTTACAACAGTAAATGTATGAGGTTATCACAGCAACATGTAATACTGGCCCTGTGTATGTGCTTCCAGCCACAACTCTGTCAACCTTTGTACATATGTTATGCATTAAAAGGTGCAAATGTGCTGTACACCATAATTAGTGTCATCATATCTGATAACAGGCCAGTGAGATATTAGACTGCTACACGTTATGTACAGAAGGAGTTATAGTTGATGGCATAACCTGGACATTCTGTGATTGTGTGCACAGTGCTGAGGTCTGTGTACTTATGGTGAATGTCGACAGTGTGTGTATTGTTAATATGTACTTTGGCCTCGATACAGACTGTGGCAGATGTCATTGTTCTTGGTCCCATCCTATCTGATGTTACATGCTGCTCCACTGTATGTTTCTGTATTGGCTTACATGTTTGTAGGGCCATACACACACATGTCCCATACCACAGACAGGCATCAGACCACACTGTGTAGCGGCCCAGTATATGTAGGGTTAGTGTGTGAGTGGCACATATGAGGATGGTGTTGAACAGATAGTCCATATACTGTAATATTATGCTAGCTTACGATATGTGGCTGTGGCTGTGTTCACATTGGTTGTGGTTATGCACTTTCACACAGGTGTATCTTACCCTGTGCTGTGACATGCCTGTAGAGCCTGCTATATATGCAGGTGCATGTGTATTCTCCCAAAGGTGATGTAGGCCAGTGTTTAGCCTGTCTGCCTGTAGCCTGCACACTGCTTTGTTACATGCCTAGCAGCTTAGTGTACTTACCTAGTTAGATGTCATGTCCAGATACTTGCCAAATGTACTGCTGCCGGGCCTCCCTTAAAAGTCATGTATGTCAGACAGAGCAGTGGGGTGCTGTACAAATGTATGTCAATATCTAATGGGTAGTATGTGGCCATGACTCCTCTGCACCAGCGGTTATTATGCGTCAGGACAGACAGGGGTGTGTGAATGCATAACCTATTGGGGCAAATGTATACCAGTTGTTATGTGTTATACCCATCTAAATGGCTGTTAAGATCCATATTGTCAGGCTTGGTCCACATGTTTTGCACTAAAAGGTAATGTGTATACTTCTAGACTGTCCAGAGTGTGTCAAAATATCCAGATATATTGGCCAATATCTCTGCTGTAGTCCACAAGAGCATTACGTGCTAGCAGCGGTACTGTACTAGGATGTCCTTAGGATGTCTGTCAGTAGCCAATGGCGCATATGTGAAAAGCAGATGTGACCTCCCACACACACCATGTCTGTGAAGACAATCCCTATTACATTAGTAATAGTCTACTAATATACCTGCTATACATACCTGACATCCCCTTGCACTACGAAGTTGGGACGATAGGGCCTGAGGTAGGGCTACACTCAATGTTCAGGACATATGCTGAAAATATATGTATATATAATTATCTAGATATCTATATAGATATTTACACATATACATATCGACATATATAGATGGGTGTGTACATGTACATAGCTATACATATACACACCCAGATATATACATATACAGAGCAATGTATGTCTACACATATACAGATAGTGATACATATGCACACATATGTATGGATATCTACATATATATGGACAGTAGTAGGTATATCAGAATAGATATGTATGCACATATAGTTATATATATCTACATATATAGCAGCATAACTAGGCATATCTGTACACATAGTATGTGTGTGTATATATATATATATATATATATATATATATATATATATATATATATATATATAGTATGTGTGTGTATATATATATATATATATATATATATATATATATATATATATATATATATATATATATATATATACATATATATATGTACATATGAAGAGATGTACACATGGCCATATATATGTAGCACTATATAGATGTGTATACAGACAAATGTATGAGTATACATGTTGATGTACGTGTAGACATATATAGACCTATTACATGTATACAACCATATTCCTCTCATGAGTAAACGTCATGGTTGTGTATACCCTCCCACATGTATATCACCGTATGCATCTGCTATGTGCACATTATGATAAAACAACATATGTGATGCAACAGTCATTATATTTGCAAGGACTACACAATTTAGGAACTACAGGCAAATGTTCAATACTACTTATACCCTTGTTATGTAACAGTTACATCCCATTTGGTCAACTGAAGTCTTTACCACCTAGTGATTTTGTTCAGAGTGTAGACAGAGGCTGCTGAACTATACACCTGCATTACATTGTTTGGTATCCTATGGCCCAGTCTGTCTTTACTATTGTACAATTTGAAGGGCTTGGCCTGGAGAGCAACAGTTGTGACCCTTTCCAGAATACTGTATTGGTATAACTGTTTCACAGTTGCATTACTCTGTTTATATGGATGTCAGTGTCTGAACAGCTATAATACATGGCATATAAAACCTTAATAGTACACAACTAACAGTTATCCATTTCTGCAAACCTGTGTGTGGTGTTTAACCCTATGACCTCTCTGTGGGCATATGTTGCAGGCAACAATTGTCATTTGTATGGGTGGCCCATACAGTGTCCAATTGTTAAGGTGTTAACTGTAGGTATAGTGGCTGTTCCATATTGTGTGCACCTTCTACATATGTATCTTACTGTACATATCTCTGCGTGTGTATGTGTAGGCACATGTATATCTGTATATATATATATATATATATATATATATATATATATATATATATATCTGTATCTGCATATGTGTCTGTGTATATGTATCCATAGCCTTCACATTTTACATTTCCTATGGGAGCCAGACTGTATTGCATGGTATGTTACCAATACCAGCCTGACATCATACAGGTGGGATGTAGTACTGTTAACATCTTGTGCCCATGTCGTGTCAGGTTCTAGTTATTGGATCTGCAACACTTGCTAGTGTACTGCAGGGTGGACGTGTTTGGCTGTTGGGGGGGTATACCTATTTGTACAAGACATATATTGTTTGGGGCCTCTCAACCCCATTAGCAGTGCATGTGGACATATATGTTTTAGTTATCTACAGATGTATGTCCATATATATATATATATATATATATATATATATATATATATATATATATATATATATATATATGCTTACATATATATAACTATGTCTGCATATACCTACATAGATATATATCTGCTTACATATATATAACTTGCTGTGTATATGTAGGCATATAGTGTGTTGATGTAGGCATTTGCATGTATATATGTTCATATATATATATATATATATATATATATATATATATATAGATAAATTGTATCTGTTTAGATATTAATATATTTACATACGCACATACATCTAAATGTTGGAATACATTCTCTGTACTGTTGCATGACTGGGCTGGATGATATGTTTTTGAAAACATTAGAGTTATGTATATCTGGCATGGCTTAGTGGTAAATCACTTTGTCTATGGTGTTCTGGGTTTGATCCTTGCAGAGGCTATTTATTTTGTTGATGGGCAGAACATGGGCCATTGGATACAGAATGATTAAGGCACTTTAAAGCAGTTGTAAGCAGGTTTGCGCGGGTTTGCACTGAGATAAGCACTGTTAACTTCCGGTTACAGTTTCTTATACTCTGTTAGCTTCTGAATTGCTTAACCTGTGTAGGCATTGCTTACCCCCATGCAAACAGGCTTAAACCCGCTTACTGCTGCTTAAAAGTGCCTACTCCTGCTTACCCCTGTGCTACTTTCTTTAAAAGAGAAGAAAAAGGGGTTGATAGGAAAGTGGTGAAAAAAGGAGCACAAAGAGGGAAAGACAGTAGGAAAAATAGCCAGGATGTACAGGAAGGGTGTAGGGAAGGACCATAGCTGCCCATTTCTTCTACAGCAACAGCTCTGCATATACACTGAATTTGGAGTTAGATTTGGACACTCAAACCCCTGGGAGAGGGGTGAGGACAACAATAATAAATTGCAATGCCAATTAGACTGGATTACATGTGTCCAGTGGACATGTGTGTGAAATGGACAGCTATGTATGGGGCAAGATTTTTTTGTGGGAACAGATTGCCCTTTTTTTTTCAGGTGAGAGTGGGATGTTGGGGAGGGGTAGTAGGTATATTTGGGGAGGTAGGTTGAGTAGGTTAACAGACAAGACAAACAAGACACATACAGGGGCAGTATATGACACATGTGGGGGGGTAAACACCTTGATGGGGAGGAGTGTTGGGATATCGGAAGCCTACAAGTGCCCTAGTGGTAACAGTGGGACTGAGGTCCCCACCCATGGGCAGTCACCACTGCACCTTCACAACCCCGAAGGTGGCTGTGCTGGGGGCTGAGTCGCAGAGCCAGGCTGACTCTCTAATCTTGACATGCGGCCCTCTAGCTTGCGTAGAAGATCACCAAACTGCTGGTTGATCTCTCTACGCACCACTACCCTGATGTGGTGACAGGTGACAGGTGCCTGTCTGCACCCACTCCCAGGGGAGGGCGAGTCCCATCCCCTGAGGCAGTTCCACCCAAAGTTGGTGCAGGACCAATGGACAGGGAGGTCTGGGGTTGGGCCCCAGACATGCTGGTGCCTGGTGCCACGACCAGCAGAGTTGGGACAAGTGGGTCTGCTGGGACCGGCCTTCCCAAGAGTGCTATAATGTTTACATTTCATCATCATATGTGGGTTAGTAATAGTCAACACATTCCAGGGTTAGGTATAGCAGCATGCATAGATATTCCCATTAACCTAGACACCAGATACAGAACAGTTGCATAGCAAACAGAACACATGCATATATGGGACCACAGTGGTAATAAGAACAACATGCAGGTACGTTGATGGCACAATGCCACAAATGTTGGAATTATTCAATATAGCACATGCATGGGAACCATGAAAATATTATCAATAACTGGACATTATCAGAGTCATTACATACCATTTGGGGTGGGTATGTTGATTACTGTTGGAAATATGGTGGGGGGGGGGAGAAAGATGTCAATTAACAACTAGTATATTCCTGTAGTCCACATTGTTTTCCTAGTCAGTGCTGTTACCTGTGCCTTACAAGTCTTGCTACACTATCCTATAGCCTTAGCTTGGACAGTGATATGGCTGTCATCATCATTACACATGAACTGGTTTTACGTGCAGTATACACCTCTTACCTGGTATACCTGTGGAGGAAATGTTTGTTAACATTAACTAACTGTTTCTACACATACTCCTGGATTCCAGGTTGATGTTTTGCACATAGCTATCCATCTCTTTCTGCAAGGACTCTGGCCATGTGTTGACCACATGCTGGTGTGCCGGGACATATCTAGAATATTGCCCTCTTCCACCTTTAGTGACCTGACACACACACATATACATGCTTTCCTACACAGTTATATTATGTAGCACAGTGTGGGTGACTGTGACCAGTGATACTTTATTATTCAGAGAAACTGCAACACTCACAATTCCCTACAATACCAGAGTGAACAGTACCAGTACAGGTTATAATGGTCTGAATTTCTCAGCACAGTTTTCGTATCCAACGTACCTGTGGGAGCAATGTTTGTTAGCACTACCTGACTGTTTCCACACAAAGTTCCAGATTACACATTAGTATTATGCACATACATCTCGCACTGTTACTGTACACACCCTGGTTACAGCTTGACAACATGGGAGTGTAGATAGGTCATATGTGAAATATTACTCTCCTAACAGTTTTGGCAGTTGCTACAGTGCCAGGTGTATTCTCATGATGTTTGACAATCACTTGTGTTCCCTGTTTGCTGGCTAAACATCTGGGATCATCCCACAGACTTACCAGGGGGACAGGCAGCAGATATGGGCACATATACTGGACATTCTGGCCTAATCTGTACAGTTGTGGGGTATGAATCTGTATGCAGGTTAATTCTACTCCCAGGATTCAGACAATGGCTGTGTCTGCAACAACTTAAACACTGTCCATCACAGTTGTCTGCTTTCTGTCTTATTAATTCCCTGTGCTTTTGCATTCTGACCTTGTATTACAACACTCATATATAGATTTTCTAGACAGTTATATGTTGTAGGACAGTGTGGGCGACAGTGATGTGTAATACCTCATTATTCAGAGCAACTGCATATCATTCTTGTATTTCTGGGCATGGTGTTGGTATCTGACAGGCCTGTGGGAGGAGTGTTTATTAGCACTACCTGAATGTTCCCACACACAGTACCAGACTTCACATTACTATTATGCACATACATCTCACTCTGTTACTGTACACACTCTGACCACAACTTGACAAGTTGGGGTGTAAATGGGACATACGTGGCTTCTTAGTGACATAAGGTATTACGGAGTTGCTAGTGTGCCAGCTTTGTTCTCAATGCTGTGCATCAATCAGTTGTATTTCCTGTTTGGTGCCTATATGTCTGGGATCATCCCACTGATTTCCCAGGTTGATAGGCAACAAATATGGGCCACTTTAAAAGACGTCTGGACATATCTGTACAGTTGTGGGGTATGATTCTATATGCAGACTACTACCACTGGCAGGATTTGAACTGTGGCTGTGTGTGCTAAAAGAACAACAGTTCACATCTCAGTTGCACGTGCTATTCGGTTTTTGTTGTCTGCATTTCCCTGTTTACGTCTCTCAGTTGTACTAAATGGCCTCTGGGGATTACACCTGTCATATACAGGCATTCCTACACATTCAATTTATGGTGCATGGTGTGGGTAACAGTGCTTAATACTACAATACTATCACATGATTACATATGTACATTACTGTATGATACCAGGATATACACATGCAGTCCAGCAGTTAGACCTGTTTTGTCAGGCTATTATACTATTATTGACTTATCAACAATATGAGACTCTTCCTGCCATATTCTCTAGTGTATGCAGTACTTGCCTTGAACAATACAGGTTTTATGCAAGCAATTAATTAACTACTACTTTCATTTTTATTTCCTATGACAGTAAATGCATGAGTATTACTGACCTGCCTCGCTTCGCAACCTTGCCAGGCGACTGATGTGGGTCTCCTGGTTCACGGCCGGCTCCATTGCAGCTGTGGGGGACATAAGAGGAATATTTAGCCATACCTATCCATGATATACCTGAGCTGGCAATTATTACACACATACTGGGGTGATACTTACAAATGGCTGGAAGATCCTCTGACATTCTAGCCTCTTGGAGCCACTCCTCAAAGAGATCCTCCTTACCCTGCTTCAGGTTGGCATAGTGATGCCTGACCTGCTCATCAGTTTGGGGTATGCCAGTAGCACTGGTGAGGTCGCGGGAGAGACAGTCCCAGGCCTCTGCCTTATATTGGGAGCCCTGGTACTGGCCCTGCAGCAGTCTCTGATCATGGTCTTTGACAAGGAGTCCTGCCATGACCTTGGACTCCTGGATGTACCAGCAATGCACCTGAAAGCACACACCTTCTCCCCTTACTGCCATAGTGCCTGCAAGGGGAAGTTACAACCAGTTATGAGACGTATTCCTACCTCCTGGGTTTAAGTAGGGCCAATTTTCCGCACTTTTCCGTGATGGCCAGTTTTGAAAAGGCTAGTCTACGAGAAAACCTGCTTAACTAAGGTTGGTATTGTTTAAAGGGGTATAACACTGGGCACATTGAGTTAGCTGGCCTACACATTGCTTACACCTCCTAAGGTGGCCTGTGCAATGCTTAGCGTTGCTTACATTAGACTTTGCATTATTTTTTCTTTTTGGCATTGATTTCTTATTCATTATATCTTATATATCTGCCTGGTATCCATGATTGATATGTACATGCACTCTATGGGATCCTTGTGTTTTATTGGGGACTTCAACACTCTATTAACAATTACACCTCACTTCTGGGCTTACTGCTGTACTCCAGTTCACATATTTATGTTCTGTAGTGGGTTATGGAACGTATGACTGTATACTGATGCCTTTCACAGGTTCAGTTTGGTTTTACTAAGGTGAGGACTTGTTTGCTGATACCTCATTCTTCTTTATTTCTGTGATGGTTTAGTGGTCAACTACTGTGACTATAGTGTATAGGGTCCTGGGTTCAGGACCTGCAAGGCTGTTTATTTTGTTATTGGGCAGAACATGGGCCGTTGGATACAGAGTGATTAAGGCACTTTTGAGCAGTTGTAAGTGGGTTTGTGCGATGGAAAGCACTGCTGACCTGCCGTTACATCTGCTTACAGACAGTTAGCTTTAGAATTGCTTAACCAGTGTAGGCATTGCTTACCACCATGCAAACAGGCTTAAGCCTCCTTACTGGTGCTTAAATATGTTTACTACTGCTTATTTGTGTTTGAACCTGTTTACTAGTGCCTCGTTCATTATGACATTGACACCTCACATGTGCATTTATAGCAGTACTCCAGTTAATGAAAATATGTTATTTAGTGGGTTATGCAACATAAATATTAGTCATAACATGCTTTGCCATGGAAAATGGATTGTGCTGCAGTGGGATTCGAACTGAGAATGCCTGCTCGTAAGGCAAATGCTCTGCCCACTACACTATTCCTATGTTGCTTCGTTTGCATATATCTTCCTTGTTATCCTCTTCAGCCATTTAAGCTGCATTAACCGTAGCTAAACGATAGGCATACTCGCGCACTTATGGTTAGCTTTAATCAGATTTTTAGAAAAAAATAAAGGGTTTCTTCATTTTATGTATGTATACTGTTGCTGTTGTACACAAAGGGGACTGTTGGTGGGGACATGCGGTCACCTATGAGCGGTCTTGTTCATTTCATACCCCTTTCTGCTGTTCTTCATTGCAGGGGCGTGTATATTCTGAGAACTCTGCTCTCAGATATGCCCCCTGCACTCTTACATGCTCCATGTAAGCCTAGGAGCTCAGGCAGCGTGCCTCATTATTATGCAGGGCGCGCTGCAGTCCTGCTCCTAAATGGCTGCCTCCATGCAGGACTAAACTAGTCCTGCATGGAGGAATAGTAAATCTGGGGGTGAGCGTTCTCATCTATGCCATGCAAACTGAGACAAGTTATTTTTTTTAAACAATGCTGGATTTGAATAAATAAAAATATGGTAATACCTTAATGATACATGCATTAAAAGAAAAACTGAACTGAAAAGTCTGAAAGTAAACAGGGTTTCCAGGTGATATTATGAAGTAAAAATAAAAAAAAAAGTGGTATGAAGCTAACTACATAACTACACTGGAGCACTGGAGACTGGAGATGCCCTTACTATATACTCCTTAGTCATACGGCATCTACAGCATGATTCTCTGTAATTAGTAATTAATAATTATTAATAATTGTAATTCTTAATACTTGTTCATAGTTACGTAGTTGTATTACTGCAAAAAAAAGGTGTTTACCACTAATATTATCTATAATATTTTTGTTTTGTTCAGCAATAACTGATTTTGTGTGAGAGAGTGTGTGTGTGTGTGTGTGTGTGTGTGTGTGTGTGTGTGTGTGTGTGTGTGTGTGTGTGTGTGTGTGTATGTGTGTGTGTGTGTGTGTGAATGTGTGTACATGTGCATGTGTGCATGTGCCTCTGTGTTTTAACATGGCTGGTTATGAAGGACCATTTGATCATGCTCAATTGCTTGTCAAATAGCAAAAAAATACTTTATTCAGAAATAATTAATTCATTGGTTCATTACTTAATTCATTCTGCAATACCACTTCATCCAGTTTATGGATGCAAGGCAGAGAATCTAATTCTAGATGGAACATCAGCCTATTGCAGAATGTGCAAACTGTACTCACACACAGCATGTATATATGTATATCTACAGCTAATTTTGAAGATTAGCAGTTCACCATCAACATGCATTAGGGATGTGGGAAAAAACTGGAAAATGCAGAAAAACTCCAAGCAGACACAGGTAAGATATGCAGTCTCCACAGAGAAGGCACAACAGCCAAGAACCAAACTGTTGAACCACCAGTCAGTGTTTCACTGTGCAACCTAGTGCATAAAGTATATAACGATATACATGCACACTACTCCAAAACTGCAATTCTGTGCTTTGCTGATAGAATGATAGAACTTGTTTAGTATCTGACTTTAATTATTTTAGCAGACAATCTTCTTCAAAGTCACATCCTGCTCTGCTTCTCTTAATTAAAACGATGTGCCTGCTTGTTTACTTTTGATATTGACCCTTGTTCCTGGCTAAAAAAAAAGACCTAGAAGTTAAGAATCCATCCTCCTGCATGGTAGTTAATAAATAACACACACACACACATACACACACACACACACACATATATATATATATATATATATATATATATATATATATATATATACATAAAGTATACTATAAGGACCAAAACAAGGGCATGAAAGTCAGACAGTTTACTGCTACAATAAAATGATTTTTTTTTTTATTCACTGCAGGGGAGAGAAACAATGTGAGAAGACTAAACTGAAAAGAGAAGAAAAGTGCAAGGAATAAGTAAAAAACAACATTATGTTAAATAGCTGTTAGATGTACCTGCCAGCTTTCTTCCAGCACCATACTGCCACATGTGTACATATTGACATGCAGGCCTAATGAAATCTGTAATGGGTTTTGTTCTGCTGTATTTATGTAACCATTTATAAGTAATATGCTGCATTTGTATGATGTATGTTCTAACACACTCTGGGAAGAATCACTTGCAGTTAGAATGGACTAACTAATGGCAAACATCATAAAATGATGATGCCCTGCCTGAAAGGGATCGAGATAGTTGGTGAACAGCCTGTGATCACAATGCATATGACTGGATAGACAGACCGTTAAGAAAGAACCAAAGAACCAAACCAGTGTCTTGCCTACTTACTCTGAGGATAGGATCCAACAAGAGGGTGAGGAAGGCAAACATTGCATGCAAAAGAAATCCTACATGTAACAAAGTTTTATATAATTAAAAAATATGACTTCATATAAAATATGCACAATGTGAAAGTTTAATTCATGTTGACTATGGCTATTTTGCAGAATTCTTCCCTTCTTAAATATGCTAATCATTTACTATAGCAAAAGCTTACGTTTGGAACGTGGGAGACATACTAAAGAATTTTATGTTATGGCTGACCTTGCGCACCTCCCCACTTACAATGCCTGTTATGAACTTTAACCCTTAAGGCAACGCGCATCTGTTTGGGATATAGGTAGTAAGTCTACAATTTTAAGGAAACGTGATATCTGTTAAGCGTTATGGAGGTACGATTTCATACCCACACACACACACACACACACACACACACACACACACACACACACACACACACACACACACACACACACACACACACACACACACACACACACACACACACACACACACACACTCTCACTCTCTCTCTCTCTCTCTCACTCTTTCTCTCTCTCTCTCAGTAGAACAGCCATTTACCTTCTCTCAACAGAACGACCAGTTTAAATTTTGCACGCTAGTGCAGAACATGTTTAGATCCTCCTTAAAGGGAAAGACGCTGCCACTGAGAAGTAAAGATTTTTTTTAAATTGGGGTGCCTTCTGTGCAGAGTCTGCATGTCCTCCCTGTGTTTGCGTGGGATTCCTTTGGGTACTCCGGTTTCTTCCCACATCCCAAAGACATGCAGTAGGTGGATTGGACACTCTAAATTGGCCCTAGGTGTGACTGTATGCTTTCTGTGGAAGGTTGGGTGCAGGGCTGGGAACTCGACACCGTAAAACTTCTCTGCCAATCATGAGCGGACAGATGATCCGCTGTGGTGACCCCTAACCAGGAAAAGCCAAAAGAAGAAGAAGCCTCCTGGCTAACAGCTGTAAAAGGGGGCGGGTGCACCCCCCCCCCCCTTACCCTGTGGTTCTGGCTGTTTCAATATTTTTTTTTTTTACGACTCATATCAGACCTCTGCTGGCTTCACTTCTCATAACTTCTTAGCAGAATAACTGTGGCTTCTGAGACGTTATTGGACTGTGAGAATCAGCTGTCAGTGAACTAATCCTCATAGTTAAATAGTATTTCAGGAGCCACACTTACAAAGCACACACGGAAAGGCTAAAGAACAGAACATACTTTAAAAAAGGGATACAGTTGAGAAATGAATGGGCATAATGGGAAAGCGTTAGCACTTCCCTAGATCTGCCACCACTGGTAGAAATGGGAAAATGTATTATTTTGACTGTGCATTTTCCAACTTCTATAAAAGAACAGTGCATTTCTTTTATTTTTTGGTATGCCACCATGCCACCAATGTACAACTGCTTTAAAAAAGGGGATACACATGCCCCTGCTCCCAGGCCTAAATCCACCACTGATTGCAAAGGTGAAGTTAAACAATTCCATATAGCCAGGGGGGAAAAATACAGCCGGTCCACTCTTTTAGCAATGTACCAGTCTTGTGGCTGATTAGTTGACAAACTAGGCAATGTCAGGGCTAAAAGAATGAATGTCTATGAACCCAGAAAATTCACTGATGATCTGAAAAAAAATTAAAGGCCAAGCTCATTCACCAAACTGAGCCACAAAATAATGCCAATAGGAATTAGAGGCAGACAGAAAGGGCATGAGCAATCATATAATATACAGAGACAACACAGGCAACTTCGCTGCAAATAACAATGAACAAGACATACAAAGGACATAGTATACTTGTAAAAATAGTAATCAGCTGTAACAGTGTATTAAGCAAAAATGTCATTGTCTGTCAGGTTTTCAGTTTAAGTTGGTTTGGACATGTGCTGAGGAGGGATGCAGAGTATATTGGGAAAAAGATGCTAAGGATGAAGCTGCCAGGTAACAAGAAAAGAGGAAGGCCTAAGATAAGGTTTATGCTGTGGTGACCCTAACAGGAGCAGCCGAAAGAAGAAGAATACTATAAAATTATTTATTTTGGTAAAGTGAAACCAACACACGTTTATTTAAAGAGGAGACACTATCTATAACCAATTGCAATCTCATTTGGTCGACATGAGATTAATTAATCTGAAGAGGTCTAAAAATAGTACGGAGATCACAACTCAAAACAACAACAGTCTTAAGATCATAAAACACACAAAAATGTATTTATTTATTTTTTCAAGGGACTATCCCATATGGACCAAGCACCAACACCCCAAATTATATCACTATCAAAATTCAAAGCAGTTAACACCTAAGATTTTTGCTGCCCAGCAAATGCATTATTATCCTTGATGACTTTAACATAAGCATTTTATGTCTCACAACCTAAAACAACATAAAAGAAATCATAGCTGACCTGAAGCTACTCCAAACTGTAAAGGAGCCATCTAGACCAAATAATAAAAGAAATCACAACTCACTTCTAGATCTCATAATGACCTCCCATCCTGCTAACATCTCTTCTATCACCACCCAAACCCCATGTTCAGTTACCACTGCCTGCACATACCCCTCAGCCTAATACCATAAGAAATCTGGACATAGCCAAAAATAAAATGGGGACTGAGGCTCAAAAACAGGGACATATTTTAAATATTGCTCTTTAAGTTTAGAACATTGTTAGAATAGCAAGTTTTGTGTAAGCGTACATTTTCTAAAGGATATGAAGTCTGAAACATAATTGTGTGGCATTATTCAGTGACATCAGTCCACACTGATCTTCCAGAAAGCCATCAATTTTATAAGAAATAGAACAAAAATGAGGCAAAAATATGAAGAGTTAAGAAGTTTGCTCCACAACATTTCACATTCAAAATATGAAAAGCAGATATGCCCGAAAGATGATCTCATTCACACCAAAGTCGCCAAACAAACTTTTTAGATTTCAGTCACAACACTTTGCCATAGTCTGGACACTGACATTTTGCCTTATGAATGCTAACATCACAGCAATCCAAATCCCACAACTTCTTCTCTACCTTCAAACATCCATTTTGTCATAACCAGATTTTTCAAAAACAGCCAAATTAAATGTCTCACCAAATAACTGAAGCACTAATGTAAATTTATTATGAAGCTTAGCAAATTTGGAGGAAAAGAAAACAGACCACCAAACTGAGAACATTAAACCACCTTGCACAATTTCACCAAATGGGCAATCTGCAGGCACAATGTCAAATACCTCATATCAAAACAAACCTCTCTTATATTCACTAAAAAAAAATCTAGTAAGAGGTGAATAATATTATAGGCAGTGGTCCTCCTAATAAACTCTGCAAACAAGGCTACATACCTTGTCAAATCAGCAGAAGTAGATAATCAGCTTTTCTAATTTCTGCACATTAACTGTTTCACCTATGAAAGACTGAATCCCCCCAGGTGAGTAATCTTTTATTCCAAAACTACTGCAGATTAATAAACCTCATAGCTTTTCTTACAGCTTTTTCTCATTAGATTCTTGACTGGATTGTTTTCTTCACTTTTACATTAAATTGAGGACACACACGCACACACACACACACACACACACACACACACACACACACACACACACACACATGTATATCTTGTTTGCATTTCCAGCCTTGCACAAATGTTGCAAAAGTAATAGCTTGTTTACTGGGCACTTCTGCCAGCTATTAAAACATTAGGTATCCCCGTTTCAGTTATGAGCTTTAAGGCACTACTCACACTTCCAGCTGTTAAGTTTGTAAGTTTGATTTCTTCAGTGAAACTTGTAATAATAATCACATGTAAGACATGCATAGCTTCTGTGAACAGGAAAAAAAAATCTGCCCACGTATCTCCAAAGTTGATCTGGGATTGAGTATATGATAGTATTTTAGACTGCTGTTATACATTACTGATGGCACAGTTATATTTTTTTGGACTGCTGTTATACATTACTGATGGCACAGTTATATTTTATTCTCTCTCTGAGATGTGAGTTCCAGGCAAAGCATTATATCTCTGCTTTTTCTCTGCAGTTTACTATTTCCTTGCATAATTCATTTATCCTATTAAGCATTTGCTTTATCAGCTGATTAGGTACTATTGTTTTGCTGTCTTTGAACATGTTTGCTGTAACGTTTGTCTACAGCTGCAAGTCAAAGTTTGCATAACTATAGTACTGTAGGCCTTTCCTTTGTCAACTGTTGTGCATAAATGTGATATTACTCAAAGAAACTCCTGCTATTGTTCTAAGAGTTTTTTCTGCTTCTCTGGCAAATATACTTTGTTTTACATATCAGTTATGTGGACTGCTTCACTTGGTCTGTGTTTCATTTCAGGCCATACTCTTGTATGCTTTGTAACATTCTCTCCTGCAATCTTAGAGGTGCATTATCAACAACTTTCTGCACATGTTTTTCAAAGCTATGTGCCCTCTTTCGAGTTTAATCTCTCTACAGTCGACACATTTCTAGAATTTCTCACATCTATACACTATTGTTGTCAGTTCTTTTTCTAAGAGTATACCTCTTTTGTTCAACTACAGCTACTCTTGAAGCATAAACAACTGATTTATTCTCTGTCTTTTCAGATCTCAGCTCCTACATTATTCTCACTGGCATCTATCTGTAACAAACTGATCATTGCAGTTTAATGCTGGAGCAACTGAATCTAGTTTCTTGAGTATCTCAGAACTGTCCTCCTGAGAAACTTCATTTCCTGGCATCAATACATTCTAACAAATTTTTAGAGACATAGTAATTTCAGATATAATATGTTAGAATTCTGTAAGATACAGCATCATTTCTATAAATTGGTATACTGCCTATGTATCTTCTGGCCTTGGAATTTGCACAGTAGCTCAGGTGTTTCTATGTTTAGGTTTCAGTTATTCTGAGTTCAGAATATGATCCATGTTTTTCAGATTAGTCGCACTGATTTTACATTTCTTTTTATTTAACTTGAAATGTTCTGTTAACTATGTGAATCTCTTTTTGTTATCTTCTTGTGTTTGACTTCATCAGTTATTTTTAAAATGTTTTCCAGTCCCTCACTTCTCTGAGTTACTTGGCTTAGCTTCATTGCTGTGAAATGCCAGATGTCTAAGGGATCTGTACCTTCTAAATGGCATATGACATGCATAAAGTTTAGTTCATCTGTCCTTATCTGCCAAAATCCTGATCCGTATTTATTATATTTAGCATTTGGCATCCATGAGACCGCTTTTCAACTATAAGCAGTGAATAATGCTCTCTTTTAATCTCTCTCGGTCTCTTCAGATCTTCATGATCAAAACAACTACAAATCTTGACTTTCTCTACAAGTAACAATGCTATTTACCTATTCTGTTGGTTTTAATTGCTCTTAATTGACACAAAGAGATATCCTGTTCTATATCATTTCTGCATGCAACCTGCACTCTTCTGTGATAGTGCATAATTGATACATTATCCAGTTGTATTTGTATTGTGATATTTTCCTAAAAAATGTTGTAAACTTTGGAATAAATAAACATAGCTATTTAGGATATTGTTGCTGTGATACTGCACAGTATCTGAATGTCGCTGCAGCTGTCACTAATTAACTATGCAAGCAGACATTGCTTTACACTATGAATTTGTTGTACTATTCTTAGCTTCTTTACAAGGTACATAACCCAAAATATGTTCTCTTTCTGAAATGTAAATATTTGAAACAGAAGACTGATTTTCTTTTTCTTTTTGTACTGAAATGACAGCACTTCTAACCTAATGATGTCACCCCTTTGCCCAATAAGGTTAACAATGTATACTCATCTTTCTTCAGAGCCATTTTATTCACAGTTCCATCCATCCATCCTCAACCCCTTTTGCACATGTGGTCGGGGTGTCATTTCAACAGTGACAATCATCTCAAGCCAAGGTTTACACCACTGGGTGGCTAGCTCTGCTGTAGTAGTTCATCTGTGCCACTCACTCACACCTATGGCCAATTTAGAGTGTCCAATCCACCTAATGCATGTCTTTGGAATGGGAGAGGAAACCAGAGCACCCAAAGGAAACTCACACGACCTCAGGGAGGACATGCAGACTTCACACAGAAGGTACCCCAGCCAAGAATCAAAGCAGAGAATCTTTTGCTGTGAGGCAACAATGCTAACCGCTGCACTACTGAGGCACATATTAACATATTTTCTGACAGGATATTTCACTCTGCCTCATGTCAAGTTTAAATTGTACATTCTATTAGTTTTCAGTACTTTTTTCAACAGACTGAGCTGCATTCTTCTCTGTTTGAGACATCTCCAAAGTATTTTCAGATTTTAATGTATTGTCTTTCACTTTAGCAATATGGAAAAATGTTCATTTATATACCTAAATTCAGCAACTTGAAAAATGTTTGCACCTAGTCGTTTTCCATTATGTGTATTTTATAGAAATGTCCCTTTCTAGTGCATATTCTGCAGGAGTTATTATATACTAAGATAACGTGTTCTGTCATGTTGGTAGCCACACATATTGCAAACTTGAATGTCATTTGCACAAGCAACATTTTTATGGATTGCATCTTTGTTACAGTTCATAATTGAATGTCTTTCTTTTTCACAGCTAGTAATTTTACACAACATCCTTTCATTTTTCCCTTTTCTCACATTATTTATTTATTATTATATATTTTATTCAATAGTCCTATCATGCTCCAGATTTATAGTCGTTGGCTCTGTTCCACAACTCAGTAACACATGCCTCTGTCACCTCTGTAGAGCTTCATGATTTTGTAAGTATCAAATGTCTGATTCATGGCATTTTTTTTCTGAGCTGGTGGCATTTACTCAGTTTTTCTGTAATTGTTGCTATTTTGTCTTTTTTTATCAAGGGCATCAAAAGAGTTACATAGGTATATGTATTTTATCCTAGCAGCATGCAAGCATGCAGAACATTGTGCCTTTTCAGATAACCCATTTGCAGGATGGGATAAATTAGATTTCTGTATCCCGATGCTTCTAGTTTTCTGCTAAGTTTTCTTCAAGTGAAAGATTTCTAGAGGGCATAACTGAGCCATACTAAAAATAATAATTAAACTTGCGTATTTCTAAACACAGACTATCATGAAAGTAAGTAGATTTCTTCACATTTACAAATATAAATGTCAGATAATTCTCCAGTTTTGAATACCATCCCAAATCAGGTAACAATCCTGAGGATTCATTAACAACCTTGTATACTTTGTGTTAAAGGCTACATAATCAGCCCCCTTTGCAAGCTGGGCACATTGAGCAGCACTAGTCTGTGGCTAAAACACCAATTAGTGGACATGTTAAGTTGCAGTTAGACTCAAGAACACAGGAAAAACACTGGATAGCAAATAACCATAACATCAGTAAGCAAATACATGAGGATGACACAATACTAGCATGGGCATTTAGGAATATGTAAATAAGATGCAGGGGGAGCTTAATAAGAATCGGGTTATTATCTATAAATCAATTTATGTACAACCCCCCTCATCATAAATAGTAAGAACTACAGAAATATCAGGGCCACTCAGGGATACATTTATACAACTTTAAAATTGACCTGAGGCAAATTTGACAAAATGCTTAAGGTGTTTACTTTACACATACAAAGTACAAGGTTTGATTCTCACATGGGATAATTGGATAGGCTTAAAATAACTCACAAGGGCAGTTAACATAGTACTAACCTATGTTGACAGAAGGAGATGACTGAATTTATCACCCACTCTTTCTTTTCTACATGAAAAGAAGACTACATCTGTAA
Source organism: Protopterus annectens (assembly GCF_019279795.1). Classification (NCBI taxonomy): domain Eukaryota; kingdom Metazoa; phylum Chordata; order Ceratodontiformes; family Protopteridae; genus Protopterus; species Protopterus annectens. The sequence continues at coordinate 304,437,027 of NC_056745.1, read as the reverse complement.
TTATTGTGATTAAACACAATAAGTATAATTCAACCATCTTTTCCATAAGGTCACCACATTTAAGAAAGCAATGGGAGGGAGAGAGCTACAGTGTAATAAAATGAGGAAAATTCATAAAAAATAGAGACAGTTGACAGGTAAGATAGTTGATAAGGAAATCTGATACAATGGGGGATATTGCATACATTGTAGGTAGTGCAGAAATAAGGAACTTCAGTTCACTCACATTGTCACGTTTATTGTGAAATTAAACAAAGGTATAAAAATACACATAAATGAGTTGATGATTGAATAGACATACAGGTCAAAACAGGTCAAACAACTTTAACTTCTTCCTTGCCTTAAATTTATTAAGGAAACAAAAATGAAGTTGTAATGGCAAATTACACAAGTATGTAAAAATGAGGACATAGTGAGAACAATAATGCACACCTGTACAGTCCTGCTGACACTCATAGCCATTATAGAAACAGTCAATTTTGGCAGCAAAATACATATTTTGAATGGTAGGAAGTGAGATTGTTCATACATCCCATGTGTTTATGCAGCGCAATATAGAGAGACCTGCACATATATGGAGCTGTCACATTGATCAACATATAAACAGAAGATTATGTTGCAATACATAGTTGTAGATCTCTAACTATAACAGAAGGGAGATGTATGTAGCCGAGAAATTAGGGACATTATCATATGATATATATTAACATATAAGTTCTTCCCAGCAAAAGTCTTGTGGAGTCACGTCTTTGACATCTGGGTTGTGTGTGCAGGATTGCCAGTATCTGCCTATAGATATGCTCTATGTATGTGTGATAGGAAGACCACACATGGATAATTAGCCCATAGAAGCCATAAGCCAAAAGCAATTGACCTGCTAGCAGTAGTGTGTAATGACATCTACTACATGGGAACTGTCCTACCTGTCATTTCAATGTGATTGGAGTATAAATCATTTTCAGCTGTATAATCATCATATTACATTGTGAAATTCCTCCTGCAGCTGCCACTCAATATGTATGTAAATGCAGTCTGTCAAAGTGCACCTCTGAATGCAGTATAACATCATGTTGTAAATCACATTTTGCCCTGAGGTAAGCCTTGCTGAACACATTTGTAATACCTGTAGGACAGTCCACATCCATAACTTGCAAAGAGACACAACATTAACATCAATTCTTAAGTGAACTGGTGAAACTTTACATTTAAGCCTGTAAAAATGTTATTATCCTCTGTACATGGGTCACTAGCTCCAGTGCTCTGTACATGGGTCACTAGCTCTAGTGCTCTGTACATGGGTCACTAGCTCCAGTGCTCTGTACATGGGTCACTAGCTCCAGTGCTCTGTACATGGGTCACTAGCTCCAGTGCTCTGTACATGGGTCACTAGCTCCAGTGCTCTGTACATGGGTCACTAGCTCCAGTGCTCTGTACATGGGTCACTAGCTCCAGTGCACAGGCACAAGCACACCCAAGCTGCTGAAGGCTAATTCTGTTACGTTTTGACAAATAACACATGAACATAACTGTCTCAAAACACTCAATACTTAATATTTATTTATTTATTGACATTTATTAACTGGGTTGGTCCAACTGGGCTTGAGACCCATTTTCAGTGGAGACCCGAGGAGAAAAGCTCCAAAAAACACAGTTTCATGATAAACAATATCACAGTTAAACATTTTTAAGCACATATATACATGAGAGATGGTACAAAGATTAAAATAACAAATCTGTTAATGCAGCATGAATAGAAACAAAATAGAGAGCTGACATGATATGACAAAAACACAATATTTATACAAAGCAATCATGTATTTGCATAAGAAAATGATGCATCTTAATTGCTAGAAAGCAATTGGCACTGGCTGACAAGCATGGAGTTGTGGGAAATGAGATGAGTATGGACAAAAAGTTAATTAGTGATTTAAGGAGAGTGAAAGGTGTTTATGTTAGGTCATGGCAGGGATAAGTCTTGGAGTTGAGCATATGGTGTTTTAGTTCATTTTTAAAGTGTAATGAGTGGGTGATGGTACGTATGTTTAATGGAAGTTTGTTCCAAGCAAGGGCGACAGAATATTTATATAGTAGTTTGCCAACTGTTTTCTTAGGTTGGTAGATGTCAAGTAGTTGCTGGTTAGAGGTACGGAGAGTCCGAGGTGGAGTATAAGTAGAGATAAAGGATGAAAGAAATGGACAAGATGAAGGTTTGTAAAGCATGTTGTGCAGAATTTGAAATTGAGATAGTTGGAGTTGTTGTGGGAGCTTAAGCCATTGGAGAGAGAGTTTAGAGCAATACAATGATGAGCACTGTAAGGAGAATTTGTGATAAATTTAGCTATTTTGTAGAAAGTTTGTTGGAGTTTGTTTATGGTTGCAGTTTGGATGTTGGTGAGTACTGCAGTGGCATATAGGAGGGAGGGAAGGAGGAATGCTTGTGCCAGTGTGAGTCTAGAATTGTGGATTAGAAATTTTTTGTTACGATGTAGTAACCCCAATTTCTGGTGTGGTTTTTTTTTTATACATTGGAGTAAGTGCAGGTTAAAGTTCAGTTCGTCATCAATTATGACTCCAAGGAGTTGTGTGTGGGAATCTGGTTGGATAATTGTGTTGTTAGAAGATTTAATGGCAAAGGTAGGTTTATGGTTAGTAAGACATCGGGGGATGAAGAGTATAAGTTTGGTGTTTTTAGGGTAAAGTATGAGTAAATTATCAGACAGACATTTTTCAGTGGATAGAAAGGCATTTTGGGTTAGAGTATGGAGCTCGGTCATATTGTTAGAGATAGAGATAAGTGTAGAGTCATCAGTGTATTGGATGAGAGAAGGTTGTTTGCAGGATGAGTAGAGATCATTGGTGAAGACATTAAATAGAAAGGGACCCAAGATGGAGCCTTGGGGTACTCCAGTTGGAACAGGAAGGAATTGTGAAAAGGATGATGGCCATTTGACAGATTGCTGCCTACAGGACAGGCAACTATTGAACCAGGCCAGGGAGGAAAAATATAGATTAAGATTAGCAAGTTTAGATAGCAATAGAGGATGAGAGACTGTATAGAAAGCTTTGGAAAGGTCAAGGAAGAGGCAGCATATGAGTTTGTTGTTATCGAGGGCTTTGGCTATGTTGTGAGTGAAAGATAGGAGGGCAGTGGTTATGCTGTAGTTGGGACAGAAGCCATGCTGAGTGGGAGTGAGAAGGTTATGCTGGAAGAGTTGGTTAAGAAGCTGAGAGTGAATGCATTTTTCAAGAATCTTAGAGAGGGGGGATAGAGTGGCAATAGGTCAGTAGTTGGTAGGGTCTGTGGAGTTCCCACCTTTGTGTAATGGAAAAGTGAAGAAGGATTTCCATAGGGCAGGCATGGTGGATTCTAGAATAGATCTATTGATTAGTATAGATATAGGACAGGCAATATATTCAGCAGCAATATGGACTGATTATGATGATGATATATAACAGATTACAGAGCAGCAATATGCTCTGTAATAAATAATGTGTACCTAATACATCATTAAACTGGGCATGCTCATAAGGAATTATAGCAAAGAAATCACTGACAGCAACTACTCACCACAAAACCATAAAAAAAGGATCATAACACAGGTCTAATCAAACTTTGTGACCACTTTGCAACATGATGCTCATCAATAATTGATGAATAAGCCATTCTTGCTTTTAACCACTATATTGTGAACAAATAATAAAAGGCTTGCACCACTGGTGTCAAACATATGCTGTGCATGTCAAGTTACTATTGCCTGTGCTCTAAATGATGATGCCACAGAAGAATGCATAACACTATTGTGATAGAACACATACTCGAATGGAAAACCTGAACATTGTGTCACAAATTATATGGCTACCATGAAAAGAAGTACAGATGATGCTCTTTCTCCCAGCAATATTATATGTTTCCATTAAGTCTTATAATAAATAACATTCTTTCTGGAGAAACAATTTCTGCCTGTAACCATCCTCTGATGTACTCAGTAGTTGCAAATACCAGTTGCAAGCCAACCAAACCAAAATACAAAAACGAGGAACCTTGTTTGCAGTAAACACGCTACCAAGTGCGAAAGGTCTAAACGCTTTTATTAGAACCAACCAACAGGCGTTACGGAACACCGTGGCTTCTTCAGAGAAACAAAGTCAAACAAAAACACCCCATTTAAAAACTATTAAGTCAGGAAGTGACATCTTCCTGTTTCCTGTTAGCAGCAACTATATTTAAAAACACAATATGTACAAATTATTTAAAATATGTCACATTCAAACATCTCTAGTATAAAATCAAATCAAATTCAAAGCAACATATATATGCGAGCTGAATAAGCAAAAATGGATAAAGGCTCCACCGCTTTGCAAAAGTATGCACAGCCATAAAGATTCTATTTACAATAAGCACAAAAGTAAAAAAATATATATATGTATAACATATATATGCACACAACTATAAAAAATATAATATATATATATGTGTGTAAAAAGTGTGTGCGACATATGTATAACCTATCCAGGCATCAACCAAAAGTTGTATATATACATTGACAGTGTACTACTGAAAGGTCAAGAGACGCTCTCATTCTAAGATGCATACGTCCATAAAATATGTTACTCGTAGATGTCAGTTTATCTTGGGGACAATCAGTAAATCATCAATATAAAAGTGTTTAACTGTTAGATTGAATAAAACAGTGTAACACAAGAACAAAAAAGTCCAGACTGATCACTTTAGTGTGTGTTAAACACAAATGAACAGCCCCATCTATTAGTAACCAAAAAATGCCCTATCAAATCAGACCACGATACACAGTGGTTTGATAATGTAAACAGGCAGATTTTACCTAAAGTAACTTTTTAATTTAAGTACAGGGGCAATGTTACAATTTGTGTTTAGTCCAGGATAGCAAAAGCGTCAACTGCCAATCTAACTCACAATTTTCTAAAATTAAAGAAAGGGCCACTAATTTTTATAGCCATGAAGTGGAAGCTGTGACCTGGGTACAGGGCAATATGTTTGGCCAGTGCGTTGTCATCTTTACTTGTCCTAATTGCATACAGGTGTTCATACATCCTATCGCCTATCCGTTTTTCCGATGTAGAACACCGAGCAGCAATTGCACATGGCAATATAGACAACCGATTTGCTCTCACAATTGAGTGCAAACCTAATGGTGTACTTCCTGTCCCTAACCTGGAATGACTCTCCTGTTCGAACATTGTTACAAAACCTACAGAAGCTTCCAGGTTAGGGACAGGAAGTACACCATTAGGTTTGCACTCAGTGTGAGCAAATCATTGTCTATATTGCCATGTGCAATTGCTGCTCGTGTTCTACATCGAAAACGGATAGCAGATGTATGAACACCTGTATGCAATTAGGACAAGTAAAGATGACAACGCACTGGCACATATTGCCCGGTCACAGCTTCCACTTCATGGCTATCAAAAAATCAGGTTCTCTTTAATTTTAGAAAATTGTGAACGCGCTTTTTGCTATCCTGACTAAACACAAATTGTAACATTGCCCTGTAAATTAAAAGTTACTTTAGGTAAAATCTGCCTGTTTATATCAAACCACTGTGTATCGTGGTCTGATTTGATAGGGCATTTTGGTTACTAATAGATGGGGCTGTTCATTTGTGTTTAACACACACTAAAGTGATCAGTCTGAACGTTCTTGTGTTACACTGTTTTATTCAATCTAACAGTTAAACACATATTGATGATTTACTGATTGTCCCCAAGATAAACTGACATCTAACATATTTTATGGACGTATGCATCTTAGAATGAGCACTGTCAATCAACTTTTGGTTGATGCCTGGATAACACACATATATATATATTATATTTTTATAGTTGTGCATATATATGTTATACATATATATTTTTACTTTGTGCTTATTGTAAATAGAATCTTTATGGCTGTGCATACATCCATTTTGCTTATTCAGCTCGCATATATATGTTGCTTTGAATTTGATTTGATTTTATACTAGAGATGTTTGAATGTGACATATTTTAAATAATTTGTACATATTGTGTTTTTAAATATAGTTGCTGCTAGGAAACAGGAAGATGTCACTTCCTGACTTAATAGTTTTAAATGGGGTGTTGTTTGACTTTGTTTCTCTGAATGTTCGGTTGGTTGGTTCTAATAAGCTAGCGTGTTTACTGCAAACAAGGTTCCTCGTTTTTGTATTTTGGTACTCAGTAGTTGCACTTTGCCAAACTCGAACACTTATATGAGGTCATACCTTATACAGCTGTATATCACCACTGACAACACAGAAATAATCATACGTGAAGTGTTATGAAATAAATACACAATTCATTCATGAACTTTGTGGTAATGTGAATGATATCTAACTATTTCACATTATAGTGTATTGATCATAATTTCATGGAAGATAATCACATTTGTCAGACAGTGGAGTGGCACTCAAGAATCCCTGCCTTTTCAGCTCAACATCATTGTATGCAAATATTCATTAGTTGGTGTGTCATTGTCAATACTTCTTAACGTATGTACAATGCACAAGGTAAATACAAAACATACATGTCAAACATATGAACTACTTTATACCACTCATCAAGTAAGCATCCAAAGATACTGCACCATTGAACATCATTTGCAAGTCTGAAGTGGTGGAGTACAAACATAAGTGACAGTATATAGTGGTTAGACTTCATTGAGTGAATTTATCATATCTTGCCTACTACAAGACATTAAAACATACACAAGGAATAAATGTATGCCTCTCAAGTGTTCAGATTTTTGCAGAATGTCCAGATTGTTGCCTCATATTTTTGGCCTGTTCCTCATAAACTTGTTGGATTTCTAGCAAATCACTGAGGATTGAAGACAGAAAAAAATGACAGCCATTTCAGTTTTGGACTTTGTACGCTTCAAAAAAAATCATGCATATGCAAAACCTATTATTTTATCAACATATTAAGTTTATAAAAGCAATATTAACAGAATATCCCTATTTTTGGGCCTTTGTCCATTTGCCTTGCTCTAAGAGGTTGAGAGGTCTGGATAGAAGCCACTAGCAATATTTTCTTTCTGTCAAAATTACTTACTGAAGCTTACCAGTGACAAGCTCATCCGCATGAATGATGATAAAGTATTAGCACGTTTAACTATTTTTTGAGTTTTATACTTAGAACAGGAATTAGCAGTGGTCCCAGGTGCTCCATGCCAAGCTTTGGGCAAATAAGGCATATATATATATATATATATATATATATATATATATATATATATATATATATATATATCCCAAAACAGTCAGAAATAAAAAAAGAAAAATATAAATCTACCACAAAGCCAGAAATTCTTTAATACCAACACAATATACAAAAATGCTCTAGTGCCTCAGCACAGAGGCCTTCCAGGAGATAATGAATATCAATAAAATACATCATTAAATACCCTCCACAATTAACACCAATAATAAAATTATCCAATATAAACAATTCACAATAAAGACTTCCAACTGCATTCCATATTTAAGCCAGCAGGAGTCAGTGTACCATATTTTAAAACAAAAATATATTTTTTAAATAATTTATTTTATAAAAGGTAGCTATTAAATGCTGCAACCTGTTCCACAATGCAGCCTTTTAAACCATCAGCAGCCCCCCTGGCTGCATTAAAATGAGTGGCTAAAGGGATTTCACTTTTGTTATTCCTAATGTCTCTCAAATGTCCAATAATCTTATCCTAAAAGTTATTTTGTTTTCAACAATGTAAAAAAAGATTGCAGGAACATTTGAGCACATAAATTACCCCTTCTGTTTTGCATGAATATTCATAGGTTTATAGATTAGTACTAGACTAACTGTCCATGTGAACCATTTTAAGCCTAGCCAATTATTCCTTGTGAGATTCAAACCCTGCACCTTGTGTTTGTAAGGCAAACACCTTAACCATTAGGCCACCCTTCTATCCCCAGCTATAGGATTAAACCTGATCCCATTAATGCTCTTAAAAATCTCACAATATACTGGCATATGGAGCAACCCCCAAAAGCCCAAGTACCAAAATTGTTTACACTTCTACTACACCCACATGCAGGTAAAGAAAATTTACTATAGACAACTGTGTCCTTATACTTCTTCCTCTCTTTAAAGACACCAAGGGACTAATACATAAATTCTTAACAAAACCTCTACCTTTAAGAAGAAAAGCCCAATAGCACAAAGATTAAGCACAGTAACAGATATTCCCCAGATGTATAACTAGGTACCATAGTGCTGATATTTTCCTCAATGGAACAGGTCCTACTAACACACCCATCATCCAAAAATAATCTTTTTAGGGCACTAGTAATGATTTCATTACTATAGCCTCTTTGTTTAAACATAACACAGGTTTAATTACGTCTTCTGCCAAAACCTCAATGTCACTACATAGCCTTCTTAAATGTAATATCTCACCCTAAGGCAAAGAATTCAACAAGTGGGGTGGTTGACAACTTCTACCAGCTAAAAATGTCCATAATCAGACTTTCTATGGACCCTAGTATTAATACTACCATTGTTATGGCCTTCCAATTCTACATCCAGGAAGAAAACTTTCCCTCCTTTCTGAAGGCTATCAAATTCAAAACCAAAACTGTTACCATGTAGATCTTATATAAAAAGTTCCACTAATGAATCCCCACCCTTACATAAAAAACAAATAAAATCATCTATAAACCTAAAATACAAACTAACATGTTTTTGTTTTAAAATCCAATTTATACAAATATTCTACTAGGTTTGCATACCTGGGGCAAAATGAGCCACCCTGGATCTGTTGATAAATCATCTGATCAAATTAAAAAAATATATGTGTCAAGCTAAAATATATCAACTCTATTAACATAATTTGCCAAAGGGCTATCTCCCAAAAATTACCTCAAAGCCTCCAAGCCTAGAGAGTGTTTAATGTTGGTATATAAACTTTTAACATCCAACGTTATCCAATAATAATCATTGGACCACACAACTGCTTTAATTTTTCCCAAGAAATCAAAAAGTATCTCTCACATATGAATTTAATTTTGTCACAAAATTTAATAATAAATATGTGTGTAACATAACACCTACATTATGCAAAAAATAGTTATTAGCTGACACAATGGGAAGACCTGGAGGGGAAAACAAACGTTTGTGTATTTTTGGCAAGCAATAGAATGTAGCCAAAGTGTGACCTTCCACATTAAATTTACTTTCTAAGTCCTCTTTGGATAAATATCCCACTCTGTAACTCCTACCCAACAATTCTTGAAAATCAGTCAGTGCTTGCTCATAATCTGCAACAGTAGATACTCTATAGACTTTCTCATCAATCAGGTGATCTAAACACATTTTCAAATATTCTGTGTAATGTAGAACAACTATCTTATTGCCCTTATCAGCTGGTTTAATTATTAAATTCTTCCAGCTACTCATATTTTGTAGGGCCATCCATTCTTGTTTAGTCAAATTATACTTTACCTCTCATTTCACTTTCCAAAACTGATCATAAACACCCTCAGTAGCAAAATTCACCATGGATGAGAAATGTTGAACCCCTTCATGAATGAAGAGGGGGTATAAAATTACTTTTATAAGATACTCTTGAACAAGCCATATGCATTGGCCTCATAAGAATCATCAAATGAAGAATTATGAGAATAAAAGGCATCACCATCACCATCATCAGAATTATTTCCTACAATGTTAGTAACAACAACTTTTTTAGCATAAAAAAAAATCCAAAAGATGTAACTTTCTAATTAATTGGAACACTTCATCTGTAACACATATTTTCTAGAAGTACTGTTGGTACATATTTCAAACCACATTGTAAAACAGACATTTCCACATTATTACGTTCGATACCTGATAAATTTACTATCAAATTCTCTAAATTCTAAATTATTAGTGTCTCTAATTATTAGTATTAGAGACACTAAAAATCTATTTATTTATTTATTTATTTATATAATTGGTTAAATAAATAAATAAATAAATAAATTATTAGTGTCTCTGACAATTCATCCAAAAGTAACAAAATACTATCCAAATTAATAACATTTCTTTTTGTTGTCATTATTGTACATATAGTACTGTCTTCCTTGCTATCATTGGTGCAACCTCTCTTCCATCCCTTCTCACCATTTCGGTGGTCATTCCAAACATTCTCCCACATATATGTAGGTTGCTGTGCTGGGGGTAAAGGGGGATAAGTATTATCATCACCTTCAGATTCCACTGAGCTTCCTGTGCCTTCTGATGAAGCAAAAGAGACACTCAGTTTTGTTTTCTTTACAAGTGACAAGCTCATCTGCATGAATGAAAACAAAAGTATTAGCACATGTTTAACTATTTTTTGAGTTTTATACTTAAAACAGGAATTAGCAGTGGTCTCAGGTGCTCCATGCCAAGCTTTGGGCAAAAAAAAAGGAGTGTATATGTATATATATATATATATATATATATATGTGTGTGTGTGTGTATAAAAACACACACACACACTTCTAATTTTATATATACACACAAAGTTCTGATTCTGACATTTCAGAACAGATGTATGTCATGTTAACATTTTCTGAGTTATCATTTAAGTGTGTGTCATTATCATTGCAGTAAAGTCATTTATTTATTTTATTTACCATTTGTTAACTTGGAAAGTCCAACTTGGAACAAAGCCAATTTTCAGTGGAGGCCTGGGGAGAAAGGCTCCAGATGCATGTCTTTGTAATGTGGGAGGAAACTGGAGTACCCGGAGAAAACCCACACGAACGCAGGGAGGGCATACAAACTCCACACAGAAGGCACCCCAGCTGAGAATCGAACCAGACAACCTCTTGCTGTGAGGTGACAGCACTACCGCTGCACCACTGTGCCATCCCCTTGAATACAAAAGTCACTACTTGACCATAAATCTATATTCCAGACTTCATATCCTTCATAAAATGCATGTTAATTCTAAATATTTAATCCTATTACCTTCTAATTGTATGTGGTACCATGGCACAGCATATAACATTGTTGCCTCTTAGCAAGAGGTTCTCCAGTTTGATGGGGAGTCTGCATGTCCTCACTGTGCTTGCATGGGTTTCCTCTGGGTGCACTGGTTTCCTCCCGCATTCCAAAGAATGCACTAAGTGGACTGGGCACTCTAAATTGGCCATAGGTGTGAGTGTGCATGTAAGTGTGTCATGTGGCTAGCCACCCAACCTTGGATTTAGATGATCATCACTGTTGAAGTGACACCCAAACCCCATGTGCAAAAACGGTAAAACAGTTTTATGGATGGAGGGATGGACCTTCTAATGTACAGAAGTAATATCTGAACTTGTGCCTAGTCTTTTACAATTTGTCTCCCATTAATTCTTGCTTTGCTGTGAAGGCAGGCACAAGTCTGAGATAATTATGAACCACATAAAATCCAAGCAGGGTACTGTTGGTGGAATAACATATGTATCCATAACTTTACAAGGCAAAATGCTATGGGAAATAAAAATGTTTATAATTTTAAAGCTAATTCTGGATTGAACATCTGATAGTCTTCATCAAGTCGATCTATAGATGGGAGCATTAATCACATCACAATGCAAGGTAAATGACAGGTGTTAAAAAAAAGCACCTATGGGGCAATAAAAACAGTATGAAACCAGGGAGTGCATGTGCATCATACTTCATAACAGTAATAGCAACTGAAACATCCCATATGGCGTACATTCAAACCTATAGCCTGTTCAACATATGATAATAACTGTCTCTTCATAGTGCTATAAGTCTTTCATTGTATAGTGCAACAAGAGTAAGCACTGCATCACGGAGGTAACATACCAATGTGACTGAAAGTAAAAAACAATCAGTTTCACTATAAGATGTGAACGGTCCTTTTCCGTCAGTTACGATTCTTGCTTGATTCCAGCCAATGTGCAAATGCTGGGAACAAAGACTGGGGAGACAGCGAGAGAGAGGCAGGGAGGAAGAGTTTTATTTCTGGGCCATTTCTGGCCATCTCTTTAGTGTGTTAACATTTTCCTTGTCATCCAAATAATTCTGTCATGCTGTGTACAAAAAGGTTTTCAAATAGCAAGCAAGTAGGGGTAGGGTGGTGGAACAATGATTAAGACATAAACAGGATAATGGTAAGTTAATAGCATGTAGCCAGCACTTCTACACATAACAGTTTATATGGGAAAAATAATATTTGGGATACTTCTGGATTCAGTCACTTAGCAATCTGAAAAAAGTATTCTACAGACCTGACAACATTATTTGAGCAGACCACATAGGAACGCATAGTTTACATGGTAAAATGCAAATAGTTGAAGGTGATGATGACAAAAGTTTGAACCTGGGGAGTATGTATGCATCAGGCTTCACCAGACTAATGAGAGATGGAACATCCCATAAGGTGCATGTTACACCCTACAGCCTATAACATGTATAAGAGTAAGTGTCTCCTCACAGTGCTATCAGTCTTTGTTTCTATATTGCAGTGAGGCTAAGCACAATTGCATGATGATAACTGTATTACTGTGGTCAAAGGTAAAACCTTCAATTTTGCCACAGGATGTGGAATGCCATTTACCATCATTTACTACTGCTGCCTGATCCAGCAGAGGCTGAGGACCAGTGCCGAGGCTTTGTTTTAAGGGACATTACTGGCCATGTGTGCTGTGTGTGACTCTATTCTATGACAGATTAAACATGAGAAAAGGGATTGATAGGGCAGTGGGGAAAATGGGGGGCAAGCAGTGGGTAGGAAACAAGAGGAAGAATATGTAGGATGGTGGTGGGAGAACATCATAATTATCAATTTCTTTACAAGATAAAAGTGAACTTCTACAAATAATTTGGAGAATTTTCATATTCACCACATGAACTGTATGGGTGACAATAACGTAATGCTATTGTGTGGCCAGCTGAACCAAATCAAGTGAGTCGGACCCACATAGGTGAAGTAAAGAGCTATGCATGGGGCATTTTTTTGGGGGGGGGGCAGATGCTCATTTTATTATATTTTTATCTGCGCGAGAGAGAGAGCGAGAGAGAGAGAGAGGAATTTGAGGGAAGGTGGTTAGGAATAAGTGGGTTAGGTAGGTAGGGAAGGTTAGGTAGTAGGTGCAGACAAACAGGAGATACAGACAGGGTGGATATAGACAGAAAAAGTTGAAGGACATCATGATTGGGGAGAGGTAGGGGACACCAGAGGGGCATCCTTATCCAGCATGAGTACAGTGAGAATTGAGTCCTTAACCTCACTATTGTCATCAATGCCTCCTTTTGCAGAAACCAGGGTAATGTCAGACAGGACATTAACTTGGGTATTCAATGCAGGACTTTGCCAATTCTCCCAATGTGAGCACTGAGCAACCCCCCCCCCCCCCCGCCGCCCATAATGTCCTCCATCAGCCTAGTCCCCTTCAAAGGATAATATAATCAGAACTTCTACTAGCACTACTGCAGGTACCACTGCACCAGACCCCAGGGCAGAACTACCTGATGCAGTTGGAGAAGGTAGTCCAGGACTTGTGGAGACAACATTGACAGGTTGGGACCCAGAAGTGCTGAGTGTCTGTACATCCAATGGTAGTGCAACCAGAGCCACCTGTGGAGGTGTGGCAGTCCAATCCACAGTGGCTGGACTGTCTGTCTGTGCTGGTGGTCATTTGTGTTGCAGCAGGAATTATACTTCAAATTAAAAAAAAGAAAAAGAATGAAATAAGATGGAAGAGAGAAAAGATACAAAATATCAATGTCATATCATTTTAATATTTCACATTCAATCCAAATTGACACAAAATATGTTAACCATTGGCTCATCCATATAGGAATGTGAATTCATGCAAGCATCTTAAAAGATACATCAATCTCATTGCTATTACAGACATTAGGTAACAGTTTTGCAGATATTAGGTATATGCTACATACATTTCAAATAAGGAAATGTCCATTTACAAACATTGTAGTTTTATTGTTACTTACTGACTGCAGAACACTGATGTTATATTACAAAATAAAAGCTAGTTGCTTCTTATTGAATTTGAAGCCACACCCAGCTACTTTGATTTACACCTTGCCTAATGCAATGCTCAAGAGCTATTTGAGCAGGCATGTATGCTTGTCACATATGTAAGGTATGCCTACTCAGCTGTATGTGTTAGGCTCTTATATACTGATATCCTCCAAACTGATCAAGTGAATTATAATTCAGATGTATGATGATATTGCTAGCATTCATACCTGAGCTCCCATGTTTCTCTGAGATGTGCCACTCTCCCTGTTGCAACTCTTTATTCCTATTTCCTCAGAAGCTTTAGAGAACAGAAAACAGAAACAAAGAATGACAACCATTATGTGTTGGAAAGCCATGGTTTTGTACTGGCTGGTGATAGGCTACTGTACTGATGCAACTCTGGTGGTTCATGAGTTTTAAAATATCTCCCCATCAGCTAAAGAAGTCTTGCTTGTTCCTTTTGATGTCACTGTAGTGGTGACAACATTGTTCACCAGTGTGAGGAATGTCACTTGCACTGCTCACAGCAGTGGCCAAGCTATTCCAGGCCTCATCCTTGTACCAAGACCCTATCTGCTGTGAGGGAAAATGTTAGTTTGCTTTTCTTGAATTGCTTTCTTGTAATTTGTATTGCTTCATTGCCTTCGTCTATTTTTATATAGTGTGGTGTATATTCATTACACTATGTTTTAATTGTATTCTGCTTTCAATTGCATATTTAGACTAAGACAGAGACCAGTGCTATGTCTCTTGTGAGTCACACAGGAATTAGAACAGGTCAGTAAGATTAATTACATGTAAACTGAGGGAGGAGATAGAAACTAAACTTTGTGTTTACGGGGAAAAACAAAATATTTCAAGACATTACTAGGAAACCACACTCACACTCTGACATAGACCACTGTGAGGGAAAAGTTAATTTGCTTTTCATATATTGCTTGTAATTTGTATTGCTTCATTGCCTTCTTCTGTTTTATATATTGTAGTGTATATCCATTATACTATGTTTTAGTTGTACTTGGGAAACAAATGCCAGATCTGTATCTCGTGAGTCACACAGAAATGAAATTCTTCCCTATCATCCCATCTTTTTGCTGTTATTTTTATAAACTCAACACTCTCGGTTGTTGCCTGCTCCTTATGTTAACTTGCAGTACAAATGCTGCCCCACCATCACAAGAACTTGTATTACATAAAATGAAGCACTTTTGTACGTATACTATAGGACTTCATTAGAATAATAATAGGTTATTCTGATGAAGTCTTGTAATATATGGATGAAAGTGCTAAATTTTTATGTAATAAAAGTTCTTGCAATGTCTTGGCAGTTTTTTTTACTGTAATGGTGGTTACTTTATACTGTGTGGAACCTTATGTTAATCTGTGCATGTATTTCCTTCCATTTCCTCTTTCATTGGCTATTGTCAGTAAGTACAAAATTATCATTTGGGGAAGTCACTCCCCTTCAACTATTTAAACTTATTAGCCATCCTACTGTACCCCATAAAGCAAGAAAACTAAGTGCCTACCCCCCATCTTATCTATCTTTCTTTCTCTTTTAGAATTAGTGGCTCTCCACTTAGACTGTTAAAGTTTGAGTTATTTCCTCCTTCATACCTAACTGCTTAGTGCACACTGAAACTCAGGATATTAACCCTTTTTTCCCTCTTACTTTTAAAATCTGAAACAACTGGTCCAACACCACTGATTGTTGGAGATTCTACATTCAACATCTCAGTAGTCATCTTGGGATTAGTACTTCTGTTTTGGTCCTGGTGAAAGAAGTAGCATTGGGACATTATTTCCTGCATGGGACCTTATTGACTGTTCTGATTGATATTCAGAGCATCTACTCGGAAAAGGCTGCAACAAGCCTACAGAGCCCTGCTTCATTTGGGAGAAGATTGTCGATTACAAAAGAGCCTGTGGCCTGCTTCTCATCTTGGTATTGGTGCTAATGTTTTACTTCTGGTGAGAGAAGAAGCAAAGTGGCATTGTATCCCAGCAGAGTGAAGCTGTGGGGAGATGAGGACTAGTAGTAGCCAGGTAGTAGGCAATTAGGTGAATCTCCACAATTCATCATTCTTGATAAAGCTAATTATTTGCTTTCAGTAAGTACTGCTTGAGTAGCTGCTGTCTAACCTAAATTCAGAATATCTCCCTACTTCATCCATAAATCATCAGGGTCTACTAGTAGTTTCCCTTCAAGTGTTTGAGAGTGCCCTGTATTCACTGGCACGTAGAGTTGACATTTCTCCTGTAAAAGCAATCTTGAAATCTCAACAATATCTAGTTCCACATATGGCAACTAATTTGCAGTGACAAGCACTGCCTT